>NW_016107366.1:9273487-9322612 GCF_001604975.1 Cebus imitator | reverse complement strand
CAGCCCTCGCGGCACCGCCCCCAGGGGCCGAGGGCTGCCCCTTGTCCCCCTCCCAGTTCTGTCGGCCTTTTCCTCCTTAAGGAGGAACCCCCTCCCACAAGAGATCGACCCTCTCTGGCAGTTGGAGCGGGAGGGCTGCACCGAGGGGGTCGCTCCCTCCCCTCGGCAGGGTCCCCCGGCTCCGGAGGCAGGATGGAGGGTGTGCGCTCTCCGGGTGACAGAGCTCTGGGAGAGCGGCCCCTGAGGACCCTGTCCCCGGGTCCGCGCACTGGCAGAGGCCCCGGAGGCCCCGAGTGGGGGTCCCCGCCTGCGTGGCCGCCTGGGCAGGGCTGGCGGCGAGCGCCCGGGAGGCTGAGGGTGAGTGACGGGCGGGCGAATTGGAGCTGCCAGGTGGATAAACGCGACGGCTGTGCGCGTCGCCGCGCCCCCACTCCCGGCCCGCCCCTCCCCCGCCGCCCAGCGACGAATGGGAGACATCCCGGGAATCCTAGACCGGCCCTGGCCCTGAGACACTCCTCCCGCGCCGCTCTACCCACCAACCCCTCAGTCTTGCCTTGGCTCTTTTAGCAGCCGAAAGCCTTGGATTCCTTATTGTTGCCGAAGGGAAGCTGGGGAGGCCTGAGGGGTGGGAAAGGAAGGGGACTTGAGTGTGTTTAGGCAGAGTGAGATTCTTGCGTTTGCTGGGGTCAGGAGCAAGTGGCGAAGGCAGCCCCCAGTCCCCGCTAGGAGAGGGCTTGGAGAGGGAGACTACTCTAGCCAGCTCTGCGCCCATCTCTGGAGAGAGGTCCTGAGGGAGGAGGCCTTTTGATCCTCCTCTCCATCAGCCACCTCTAGCCCAGGAAGTTCTTCCTCAGTGCTGACCTTAGTACCTCTCCTCTCTAGCTCTTGTGCAAGGATGGGTCTGTGGTCTTCCTGGGTTTGGAGGTAGCCAAGCCCCTCATGGTTCAACCCAAGGAGCCTTCCTAGAGGCAGTGCCCTGTACCTCAGCAAGAGGGCAGCGTTTATGAGGCCCTGAGAAGACCAAGAGACAGAGCTGTGAGCCAGGCTCTGTACTGGGAACTTGTTGGGAGGCTGATGAGGTGTCTACCATCTTGAGGGCAAGGCTTATGGTCTGCATTGCACAGAGAGGGAAACTGAGGCTCAGGGAGGTTAATCAGGACTAAAAGCCACTTGGGCTGCCTGTGAAGCAAGGATCATCTTTCTAGGTCCCCTTCTGGGGGTGGCTCAGGGAGAGGCCTCTGGGTGGGCAGTGCCCCTGGGAGGACAGGCCTGGCCACACACAGGCAGGAGGGTCTTTAATGAACCAGTGGCTCTCTGTGACCCAGCTTGGAATTGGGTCTTTGCCTTATTTTGAGTGGTGGCAAGTGATATAGAAAGGGGCCCCAAAAGGTCTTATGCTGCAGCCGGCGCGGTGAGGGTCAGGCATGTCCAGGGCAAAATCACAGAATGAGCGTGAACATGTCTGAAGGAGATGGAGGGGAGGAGGGGGCTTGGGTTGGGTTAAAAGTGGCTCAGTTCTGGAGAAGCCAGCCTGTGGCTCTGGAGGATGTGGACCTTGTGCTTCTTGATGGGGCGGGGCTCTGGAGTAGGGAGTAGTAGCCCAGGAGGGGGCAGGGGAGTAAGCCCCAGCTTCAGACAAACCAAGGAAGGGCCCCCAGAGGCTCCTGCCTGACACTTAGCTGTCATATCCCGAGCCTCAGAGGGCCCAGTACTCATGTATGTTCTCACTTGAGAATGCATGTGCACCTCTGTGCATGTGTACAAGTATCAGCCTCTACACCCCTGTGTGTGCGGGTACACTTCTGAGTGCATGTGAGAGCATGAATCTGTGGTTTTCACCTGTCTGTGTGCATATCTGTGCACATACGTATCCGTTGGCATGCAGAACACCTGTGAATGACTGTCTATGCATACATCTGTGCACACATGCTTTGGGGTGTGTGTCCTCAGGGCACAAGGGTGTTCAAACCCACATGTATTGGTGTGTGTGTGAGGGGAGGTTCCCCAAGCTGCTCTAAGCGGGGGAAGGGAAGCCAGTTATAATGAGCCCCCACCTCCCCTCCACTGAGCCACAGCCATGGCCTGAATTTGGCAGCCTGCTTAAAAATAATTGGGGGCAGCAGGGGGATTGGATGTAACTCACCATCAGCTTCTGGCTTTGCTAGTGCCACAGCAGGCAGGGGGTGCTGAACAGTTTGGGACAGGCATGATGTAGGGTCGGAAAGACCAGGGGTCTGGTCTGTTTTTCAGCTCTGAGGAGGAGGGTGGGTGCGTGGGGGAGATGCACAGCCTGTCTGGCTTCCGCTGAATAACTCCGTGTGGGTCTTGGGAGGAGGGTGGGGTGGCTGCTCTGCAGTGAGTAGGTCTGCCTGGAGCTAGCTTGCCGCCATCTCTCCCAACCCCGGTATGGCTGGGATGGGCAGGTGCTTGCTTGGGGCTGGCTTGGAGGTGTAGCACGTGGGGATGTGGGAAATGGGGCAGTGGGGAGCTCCATGGATGCTCCACAGGGACTGGAAAGTTGGGGTTCTAAATCCTGTCCCCCCTCTGCCCGCTGTTTAGACTCCTGAAGACCCCACGGGAAGTCTATCCCCTGGGAGCAACTGTGTCTTGGGAGAATCTAGCCATACCTGTGAATTGTCCTGTGTTTCTGATTCAGTCCCCAGAGCTAATAGCTTGTCCATCTGGTCTGAGGCCTGAGCAGCAAGCATAGGGAAGAAGCAGAGGCTACTGGTGGAGGGAGACGGGCCTGAGCTGGGCCTCAGATCCTAGGCTTGAGTCCCCTCTGGTCACCTTTGTGTGATCTGGAGCAGGCTGCCTCCCTTTTCCTGTCCCCATCTTTTCTCCTCTAATGTGGACCAGCTGGGCTCTAGGGGCCCATGCAGTGCTGTGAGCTGTCCTGTGGCATGGAGAGGGAAGGCTGTGTGGATTGCTTGAGGGGTAGGACTGGAAGTGGGGTGACCAGACCATGTGCTAGCTTCCATGTTTTAGACAGTTGGGTAGAGACTGGGCAGGCTGTGGGCAGTGACACAGCCCTGGCCTGATAGGTGGGAGGGCACCCGCAGCTCTCCCCGTCCTCAGCTGTTACCCACTCTGGCCTGACTGCTCTGTGTGTCCCTGGGGGTAGGGCTTGGGTCCTAGGTGCCCACCCACACCTGCAGCACATTCACACCTGTTGAGGGCTTAGCTTAGTACAGTGCTTTAAGGGAAGGTAGAAATCAACAAGCTGTGGTCCCCACCCTTAGGCACTGGAAGACCCATGAGCTGACTGAGCTAGCCTTGGGGAAATAGTATAGGAGAGAGGTCACGACTGGCTGGTAGCTTCACTGGGGATAGCAGGCCCTGAACCAGGCGTTGAAAGATAATCCCATGGGGCTGGAGGGGAAGAGGGAAGTAAGAGGGGAATTCCTGCACCCATTTTACAGATGAGAAAACTGAGGCTCATGAGGGCCACCTAGCCAGTAGGTGGCAGCTGGGTTGGGACTCAAGCCCAATGTCCCCTTGCTTGGTGCCTCTCCCCCTTGTTCCAACCAGGAAATCCACAGCAGCGAGACACATGACGTCCACACTGGCAGTGCCCTCCTGTGGGCATGGCTCAGGTTGTGCGCAGTTCCTGGCACACTGGCTGTAACTCCGCCCCTTTCTCTCCCTCGCAGTAAAGCAAGTGAGTGAGAATAACATTGTTCCAGGAATAACCTCGAATTGTTCTAATTTATAAAAAAGCAAATTGTAGTCAAACATCACCACTTTGACAATTACTGCAGGATTACGCGTGACATGCCTCACAGCTGATCATGACACACTGGGACTGAGAGCAACAGTTCTGGAGAATACAGGTTGGATGGTGGGGCTGGGGCTGGATCTGAATGTCAGTCGAACGCACTCGTAGTTGATGGGCTGACTCTGAGGAAATGGAATGATAGCAACAACAACTCCTGTTTCCTCCGGGCTCACAAGATTCTAGGCGATCTCCCGAACCCTTTCCCTTACTTATCTCCTTTCACCCTTGTAGGAAACCTGTGAGATAGGTACTATCATCGCTTCATTTTACAGGTAAGGAAACTGAGGCTCAGAGAGGTCAAGTCCCTTGTCTAAGTTCACACAGGTAGAGCTGGGTGACACTCCGTAGACTATGGTCTTTAACTATGAGGCCCCCTCCCGCAGCTCAGCATAGGAGGTTCAGAGCCCAGGCTGTCTGTGGTGCGGGCCCACTGACCACTGTCTCTCTCCACAGGGCAAGGGACATAGGATGACCCCAGCCTGTCCCCTCTTACTGTCTGTGATTCTGTCCCTGCGCCTGGCCGCCGCCTTCGACCCCGCCCCCAGTGCCTGCTCTGCCCTGGCCTCGGGTGTGCTCTACGGGGCCTTCTCGCTGCAGGACCTCTTTCCCACCATCGCCTCGGGCTGCTCCTGGACCCTGGAGAACCCTGACCCCACCAAGTACTCCCTCTACCTGCGCTTCAACCGCCAGGAGCAGGTGTGCACACACTTTGCCCCCCGCCTGCTGCCCCTGGACCACTACCTGGTCAACTTTACCTGCCTGCGGCCTAGCCCGGAGGAGGCGGTGGCCCAGGTGGAGTCCGAGGTGGGGCGGCCAGAGGAGGAGGAGGCGGAGGCGGCAGCGGGGTTGGAGCTGTGCAGTGGCTCGGGCCCCTTTACCTTCCTGCACTTCGACAAGAACTTCGTGCAGCTGTGCCTGTCGGCTGAGCCCTCTGAGGCCCCGCGTCTGCTGGCGCCCGCTGCCCTGGCCTTCCGCTTTGTGGAGGTCTTGCTCATCAACAACAACAACTCCAGCCAGTTCACCTGTGGTGTGCTCTGCCGCTGGAGTGAGGAGTGTGGCCGAGCTGCTGGCAGGGCCTGTGGCTTCGCTCAGCCAGGCTGCAGCTGCCCCGGAGAGGTGGGGGCCGGCTCCGCCACCACCACATCTCCAGGCCCTCCTGCTGCCCACACCCTGTCCAATGCCCTGGTGCCCGGGGGCCCAGCCCCACCTGCTGAGGCTGATTTGCACTCGGGGAGCAGCAATGATCTATTCACAACCGAGATGAGATATGGTGAGTATGAGCAGGTCCTGGGTGGGGTGGGGTCTGCAGGGGCTGACGGTGTCCCTGGTGTCCATCCTGGCAGATCCTCAGCCATTCATGTAGCTGTTCTCTGATATCACTCCTGTGCCAAGCCTTGTCCAAGTGTTGCAGTCACCAGAATGCTTGGGAGTGAGAGCTCACTCTTGAAGAGTCTGCAGACTGGCTGGATAAATGGGGGCACAGATCAGATAATGCATAGTGATATATAAACCCAGGGAGGGACCTCCTAACTGGGCAGCCAGGGGAGGCTCCCTGAAGGAAGTGATGCAGGAACAGAGACCTGAAGGACAAGCAGAAATGGGATGAGGGCATTCTAGGCAGAGGGAGCAGCGTGCACAAAAGCCCAAGGCTGGGAGTGATTGTGGCAGGCCCTGGCGCTGCCAGTTGACAAGTTTGCCTGGAGGCTGGAGTAGGCAGGCAGCAAGGATACATTCCTGTCCACCCAGGTCAGTGAGTTTTGGCAGTTGCCCCAGGGTCAGGGCAGAGAGAAGCAAGGGAGGGTGCTCCTGGGTGAAGAGGCCTGAGCTTCCAGGCTGCCTTGGAGGGCTGGGCTGGCTCAGCTCCCGGTGTCCCCTGTCTCCCCCGTCAGGGCCCATGTCTTCTGGGACTGAGGCCTCCAGCTGCTAGAGCTTCCTGCTGACTGGGCAAAAGCTCTGCGAGCCCCGCTCCCACCCCAGCTCCCTCAGCCACGGCTGCCTTCCGCAGACCCTGCTTCCTGCAGCTTCAAGGCCCCGAGGGCCTCAGCTGGATCCTATGTGCCTGCTGAACAGTGCTGGGCCAGGAACTGAGCAGGAGACCTGGAGGGAACAGGGACCGATGGCATGGGGATGGGAAGGAGGCAGGTCTAGGGTCTGGTCTGCAGCTCTGGTTCTGACAGGGAGGCCTCTTCTCTCTCTGGGCCTCAGTTTCCCCATTTGGGATAACAGGTGCTGGCCTACCTCATGGGAATCAAGGATGCAGGGATAGAGGTTAGAAGAGGCATCTGGATTTCACTGGGAGAGTGTGTGTAAGGAGACGGGGTGTCGTGTGAGGGCCACTAGGAGTACTGGCAGAGTACGGCCTGTCCCCAGCCCTGCTTTGCTGGCTAGAGCCCTGGAGTTGGGCCCTACCTTTGACTGTTACCTTGATGATCCCTTTATTTTTGGTGGGCGGTGGTTTCTTTGTAGAATGAGGAGGTATCCCTGAATTAATTAGAGGAGGTTGTTATCATGAAGGTAGCCTGGCCCAGTACTTTGGCCTCCCCAGTGAGACATCTGGCATTGCGCCCATCCATGGCAAGTGCCCAGTGGCCTTGCTGTGGCCTCTCTCTCAGGCTAGCTTGTCCTCTAACGGTGGTCAATGAAGCCGTCCGAGTGACAGACAGGCTGTGGGCAGGTTTCAGGCCCTGGAGGCTGGCCTGGGATTTAGTGCCTGTAGGAAGAAATTGAATTTCGCTTCTTTGTTGAACGTCGGCGGAGAACGCCAAGCGTATATCAGGAGGTTTATGGCTCTTCCTGCATGGCCGACACTGGCTGTCGCTCTGCGGGGGTCTCCCCCATCGTGTTCAGCTGCGGTCGGGTACATTTGTCTGGCTTTCCCTGAGGTCCATCGGCCCAGTGATCTGCAGTGGACGGAGCAAGGCTCTGCCCTCATGGGCGGGCACCATCTGGGCAGGCTGCCATGTGGAGCACAGAGCCAGGAGCAGCCAGCTGGGCTTGGTTGAAGCCGGAAGCAGGAGTTGGTTGGTAGCTAGGGTGTCTTTGGGGATCAGAGAGGGCCGGCGATGGGAAAGGCACCATCATCAGAGCCTCTGCAGAGGCCTCTGGGGCTAGAGATGGGTGGAGATAGGATGCCTGATTATTCCTGGGCACGAGGCCAGGTGTCTCTCTGAGCAGGGAGCCCTGAGCTGGGGCTCCCAGCTGTTCCCAAGCCTGACCTCTGCTCTTGCCCCTTGCCCTACTTGGCATGTTTCCTTGGGGTTGCTTTTCAGGGAGGGTCCCCATAGTGAGTTGGCATGGGATGATGTGGTGTCAGCTGTCATAAGTGGGCTCACATGGCACACTGGTGCCCAGAGCTGGGCTGGCACAGCCCCTTCCCCTCCCTTGGCAGGCAGGAAGCTCTTCCATTCTGCTGTCTCCTTCCTCTTGCTCAGCCTTTCTGGTGTGAGACACAGCGGGCACATGACTGTTGTTCCACCTGTCGGGGCATGTCTGAGGGTCATGGCACTGTCTGTACTTGGGGGCAGCACCACCCTTGCCAAGGCTTTGGCCCCTTCCATTCCTCCCCTTGTCTCCTCCCCACTGGGCTGCAGGAGAATGGGCTGGCACCTGCAGCTGCCAGGCTGAGAGCAAGATTCATGGGGATGGTGGTGAACAGGAAGGGTGAGAGCCTTGTCCTTGTCCTGGCCCCTCTGCCAGGCACCAGGGCAGGGAAGCTGTGTTCACCTTCTCTGGGACACTCCTGAGGAGGATCCACAGCAAGGCCTAACAGGGTGGGCTTGGGCTGGTACCAGAAGAGCACTAGGCGGGGGGCTGGTGGGCAGTGACTGGGCCGCCTCAGAGCCGAGTGCATTTGACAAGAGGGTACAGGCGCCTGTTAATTTCACGCAAACTGCCTTTGATAGATCTCTTGTTATTTTTGGTGAGTTGAGCCATAAATTTGTGCCATCTTGCTGCCGCAATCTGTTAAGTGGGGGAAAGGAAGAAAAGAAAGGCAGGCAGGAAGGAGCTTGGTGGAGGACTGGCACGGAGGCTGGCTGAGGCCAGGGCTGGAAGGGGGGCCGTAGAGGTAGTGCCAGCTGCAGAGTTCAGCTCCTGAGGGCTGGCACCAGCCTGCAGTTCCTGCCCAGTGACCCTCTAATACTGAGGAGGCACTGGGCAGTGGGCATGGCTGTGCCCAGTGACACTTGGGAGAAAGAACCCTGCCTCATGCATGCCTCTCTCCTTGGCCACAATCCCTACCTCTCCCATGGGCACTGGCCTGCCCGTGGCTGCTTGCTGCAGGCTCACCCTCCCCATCATCAGGCTCCATCCTTGAGATGTGGCCTAAAGGTGAACGTGGGGTCTCCTGGGAGCCAAGAGTGGGCTCAGACCCCCACCCTGCCACTGCTTCTCTGTGACATAGACATGGTGCTGCCCATCTTGGGGCCTTAGAATCCCCAGTTCTTTGTGTGCCACTCCCTGATCTAGACCCCAGCAAATCCCCAGTGCTACCCAAACTCCTCAGCCTGGCCTTCAAGCCCCACCTGGGAACCAGCTACCACCTGCTTTTCAGCCTTCTCTCGAATTCTCCTGCACCTTTTCAACAGAGGCTCCTCCCCTGGAATGCTCTTTGCCCTTGGCTATCCAGAACTCCTGCATCCTTCTAAGCACCGCCCAAGCCCTGTCCCCTCTAGGAAGTTGCCTCTGATTTGCCCAGCCCAGTTCTAAGATTGGCATTTCCCTCCCAGCACTCAGACTCTGCTGCTCTCTTTTGGCCATCCTGGTCTGGCAGCAGGAAGTAGGGGTCTTCCTTGCCTGTTGGGGGCTCAGAGAGTGAGGAGGCAGGGTGGGGGCAGGGAAACCCAGCACACTCGGTGCTGTTTCCTGGCAGGTCCTTCTAGCCCAGATCTGTGCTGGTGGAGCTCTGTGTGCTCTATCATGCGGTGGGAAGTGGGGCCAAGATGTCCCCACACATCCCAGTCAGGACTGAGTTCCAGCCAGTCCCTCACACACATCTTCATGTCTTTATCAGCGTGGCGTTTGTGCCAGGCCTGGGGCTGGCTCTGAGAGGAGAGGTGAGCTAGGCACACTGTCTGCCCGTTGGGTGAGAGGGCGCTCACTAGGACAGTGGTAGTCAAGGCCACAGACTGAAGTCGCCCAGTCCGGGTTCGGTTCCGGATCTTACCACTGACTTGCCGAGTGACTGTTTTTAAGTCGCTTCACCCCCGTTTCATCACCTGTAAAACGGGGGTAGTGACAGCTATTCCACGAGGCTGTGGGGAGCGTTCGGTGAGAGGATGAGGGTAAGTGTTCAGTGCCTGGCACATGGTAGATGCCTAACAAATCGTAGCTGGGTCATCATAATTTAGTGTAAAAGGTAGATTGTGCTGGTGCCAGATGTCCAAGGAGGAGGAAGAGTAAGGGAGTAAACCACAAAGGGGAGGAAGGTAGTCTAAAGAAGGTGATTTGGAGTTGAGTTTTAAGGAATGAATAGGAATTCACTAGTCTGTGAAATTTCTCTTTCAATTGTATCATTTTAAAAATTTAATATATAAAAATCAGTTTCATATCCTAAATGGAAAGAGTATCATTTATCTGAAACGGAAGGTAACCAAAGAAACAACCACAGAGAAAGCAAAGTGCCGTTATTAACCTCTAGCTGGATGTTTTTCCTACTCTCCATTTGTTAGAGAAATTAGCTCACATTGGTGATATGTTAAAGTCTAAGACTGCACAGCCTTTATCTCTCATGCAGTTGGAAGGATGAAAATGACCGTGTAATTTATCATCTAAACTGTGACATTTCTGAGGTTATGAAGGGGAAGATGTGGGTACCATCAATTACATCAGGACAACAGGCACAAACCAGACTATCCCATACAATCGGATTGAGAGACCTGGGGAGAGCCTGACTTCCTCAGTCCAGGATCCAGTGTTATTTAATGGTACATTTGTGAGCCGCCCCAAGTCATCTTCCGCCCCATGCTTTGGGGAAGCTCTCAGGAGGAAGGGCTTTCGAGGTAGAGGAAACAGCCTGTGCAAGGGCGTGGAGGTGTGAACCACGCTGGGTGTAGGAGCTATAAAGAGACTAGAGCTGCTGGATGGTAGCCCTAGTGGAGGGAGATGGGGCCAGGGCTTTGACTGCCGTCCCAGGACACTGGGACCTCATCTTCTTGGCCAAGGGCTTTATGGCAGCAAAAACTGTGCGTCGTGGGGGAAGCAGCCTGAGTCAGACACGATCCCTGCTCTCGAGGAGCTTCTGGCCACATGGGGGAGGTGGCAGGGACCCAGCTATCTGTGGTGGGAGGCTGGGTAGATAAGTAGGCAGTCTGGGGAGGAAGAATTATTGGAGGGGGTCGTCTAGCGTTCTGGCTAGGTATATGATCTCACAGGGTACCCAGTTTCATTGAACTGCAGGGGTAGAGCCTGTGCCTTTCAAAAGCCACCTCTTTCCCCCACTGCACCCCTGTGATTCTGATACACTGTGGGGTACAGGAAGCACTGCTGGGGATGGGGTGCCATGGAGGGTCATGATAGAGCATGTGTAAAGGGAATCAGTTGGCATCTGCTCTGGGACCAGCCTCAGGGAGGAAGCAGGGAGCCAGGGGAAGGGAGGACTGCTTTGTAAATCACAGCGTTCTCTTCCCGTGGAAGTGATGTTTATTGCGGTTATTTTTAACACATTCATACCATAGTAGGCTGAGGGCACAGGACTGCATGGAGTTTGGGGGGCAGGGTCTGTGGAGCACAGCATAGCAGGTATGTGCAAGTGGCAAAGAGCCTGTGCTCACCCCGCCTGCTGGCACCAGGGGTGAGGCAAGAGGGGCCTCTGTGTGGTTAGGGTGGAGGAACTCCCAGCAATATGTGGCCCCATGTTTTCGGAATGTCTGTCTTTTCAGAAGCTAGGCCCTGTGGGCAAGAGTGACACAGGAGACTGAGACCCCTCCTCAGGGTCCACAGGAGGGATCAGCCCAGGATTCTCACAGCTATGGAAGGGTGGCCTGGGGACTAGGCCACAGAAAAGGGTACTGGCATATCCAAACCCCTGTATTTTCAGCCTAGGAAGGCTTCCTGGAGGAGGTGGCAACTGACATGTAGATGACTTTGGCAGACTGCAACAGAGAGAAGGGTATTTCAAGGGCAGGGAATCGCGTTAGCAGATGTGTGGAGGGAGGAAAGCATTTGTACAATTCTAGGGATAATGAAAAGGGGTGACATCGCCTTTTCTTTCTTTCTCTTTTCTTTTTCTTTGTCATTCTTTCTTTTTCTGAGACAGGGCCTCCTGTGTCTCCTAGGCTGGAGTGCATACTCGTCGCTCACTGCAGTCTCGAACTCCTGGCCTCAAGCATTCCTCCCATCTCAGGTTTCCAAGTAGCTGGGACTACAGGCACATGCCATCAAGCCCAGCTACTTTTTTTTTTTTTTTTTTTCACCATGTTTCCCAGGCTGGTCTTGAATTTCTGGGCTCAGATGATCTGCCCTCCTCCACCTCCCAAAGTGCAGAGATTGCAGGCATGA
The DNA here is from genome assembly GCF_001604975.1 of Cebus imitator. Lineage (NCBI taxonomy): Eukaryota > Metazoa > Chordata > Mammalia > Primates > Cebidae > Cebus > Cebus imitator. Next base: position 9,311,337 of record NW_016107366.1, on the reverse strand, counting down.
GCCACCGTGTTCAGCTGACATCTCCTTTTCATTGAGAGCCGATTGTGCTCCAGGCAGTCCACACCTCTGCTTTCACTGAATTCTCACAATGAACCTATGTGGTAGGAAGTGTCCTCCTTACTTTCAGTTGAAGAATCTGAAGCTCAGAGAGGTGAGATGCCTTGGCCAAGGGTACACAGCAAGACGGTGGCAGAGCTGAGAATCAAACCTACATGTGTCTGGCTCCAGAATCTGCCCTTCCCACGGGTCCATATGGCCTTGCAGTGTGCTTGGCTGTCCAGTGGGGTGACGGAAACAGGATTGGACAAGCCAGCAGGGGCTGAAGCATGCCAGGCTCAGAATTTCACACTCTGGCTGTGGCAGTAAGGGAGCCACTGAAGATTTCCTCAGCTGGGGAGTGGTGTGGCTGGAGCTGGGATCCCCGAGGCTCACTTCGGAGGTTACACAGAGGAGACTGCAAAGGAGCAATTAGACAGTAGCATGGGAACAGGATAAGAGAGACAGGTACTAGGGGCTTAGATGGAGGTGGAGGTGACTCAGAGTCCCATGCAAATCAGGGAAGGTGTCTCCAAGGAGGTCCAAGTTGAGTGGCATTTTGTCAGAGCCAGAGCAGCACAGTGGAAGGAGCAGGGCCTCTGGAGTCAGGCAGGTCTGGGTTTGAACCCACCTTGGCCTCTCTCCAATGTGAGACCTTGGAGCCTCCTTTTCATTTGGAAAATGGGGAAACCAGCCCTGAGGAGGATGAAATGAGGTGGTGCTGAGTGCAGTGACTGGCCTGTAGGAGTTGTTTAGTAAACATTGCCTTCTTAGAACGGAACAGTTATGAGGTCATCAGGTGGTTGAGTGAGGAAGTGTGTCTCAGGCAGCACATCTGTCTGTGTCCACGACTGGCAGCCCGATGGGGAAAGCTGATAGATTGCAGAACTGCAGGCCTCAGGGCGCTTGGCCCACAGGCTGCTGGGCTCACTGGGTGGACACTCAGGAGTGCTCAGGGTACTCACATTCCTTCTGGGGTCCCCTCCTTGTCCTCTTGGACCCTGCCTGGCTCACTTCCTCTTGACTTGCTCTGTTCTGGGCTCAGGGCTGGCTGGGGCCCGCACATGGTGTGTGCTGACTGTTTCAGTAAATGACACCTCTGCTCTTATCTGTCTTCTTCCCCCTCCAGGGAGAACCAGCCTTCCCATGTGTGGGAATAAATTGCTGGCCTCTCTTCTGAGTGGGGTGGGTGGGAATGGAGGGGCGGGCAGGCAGTGTAGGGCTGTGTGACCTTGGGCTTCTTCCTTCCCCACTCTGGCCCAGTTCAGGAGGCTGGAAAAGGGATCCAAAAGCTGGACCTCAGACATGTTCTGATTTTCAAATAGGGTGGATTCTGGAAACCACTGACCCCGACCTGCTCCCCGCTTGCCCTGCCCTTCCTGTTACATTGTGGGGCTGGCCAGCAGATGGCCTGTGAGCGGTTACAAGAGGAGCAGGGACCACAGGAAGCAGTGTGAGTCCCTGACACCAGTCAGGGGGGTCTCTCATATATTCTTGTTTGGTGGGCACTGGATGCCAGGCTGGTAGATGCCCCAGACATGGCGATGGGCAGGAAGCCCACACAGGAGCTGGATGGGAGGACTGAGGGCTGAGAGCTGCATTTACACCTCCAAAGTGTTTACGAATAAACGAGGGGTCAGGCCTGAGGACCCAGGAGCCCTGTCTTTGAGCCTGTCTTAGCGGTCCCTTCCATGCAGGCTGGTGTATCAAATCTGAATGCTGGCACTGTGGGTCAGAGCTGATACCTTGCACTGGGAGTCAAGATTACAAATGACCATTCCCCATGACCCCATTGTGGGGGAATCTGGGAACAATGTATTCATTGGTGCTTATTTCTTGGTATTTCACTGGGCTGAGTTTTATGCTGGCATTCCCTGGGTGTCAGGGAGAGGACTCACATATAGCCTTCCCTCAAAGGGCTCATGGTAGGAAATGGGGGGTATTTCTGACAGTCAGAAGATGGACCCATGGGTGATAAAGGGGCACATAGAAGAAGGGGTGGCCAACTCCGCCTGGGTAGTTGACAATATGGAAGTCTCCATAGATGAGAGGTCATTTGAGGTGGGTTTTGAAGGTCAAGTAGGAGTTTTCTAGGCAAAGAGGGTGGGGGAACAAGCAGGTAGAGGTTTGAGAGGAGATCATGGGCCTGTTTTGAGAGTTTGATGGTCAGGAGAGAGGCTCAGGAGGCAGGAGGATATCCAGGAGGGGAGCACAGGAAAGGCAGGGCCTGGGGATGATGATTTGGGGGCATTGGTTCAGAGAGGGTTAATTAAGCCTGGGGGGATCACGTGCAGTGAAAACAAAGCCTGGACTCCTGATATGGGAAACAGCAGGAAAATAGACCACTCATGGAGATGGGGACAGAGTAGCCAGAGAGGTAGGAAACCAGGGGAGTGTTTCAAGGCAGGACGAGTCAACAGGACCAAATGCTGCTGAGGGGTCAGGCGAGACCAGGCCTGCAATGTGTCCACAGGATTTAGCAACAAGGAGGGTGCTGATGACTTTATCAAGAACACATTCAGCAGAGAGATGTGGGCAGAAGCCAGACTGCAGTGGATTAACAGGGGAGGTGACATTTGAGCCAGGCAGTGAGTGTCAGGTGCAAAACCAGAGTGCCAGCCGCGGACTGCTCACTGACAGAGGAGGGGAGCGGAGGGTCAGAGGAGGGCCTCTCTGAGCATGGAGCAGGCCTGGGTGCCCTCCTGGGCTGCCACAGGGGAGAATGCTGACGGGATGCTGATGAGGCGGAATGATGGGTGGAGCCCTCCCCGAGAAGGCAGGAGGAGGGGGATGCAGGCCCAGGCCTCAGGTCTGGCCTTTGTGGGGAGAAGGGCTGCAAGGAAGTTAGTAGTTGGAGAGGCTAGGCAAAAAGCTGGGGGGGGGTGCTCCCATGTCGAGGTCATCACTGAGAGAGTGGGCAGAGATGGGCTTGAGGAGAGAGGACGAGGCAGTATGGCCACAGCAGGGGAATGAGGAAGGAACGGAGCCGAGAAGGGCCACCGAGAAGCCCCCGGGCGCCCAGCGGATGTGGAGCCCCTGAAGCTGTCATGGTGCCAGTTGGCACAGCCGTAGATTTCTTCAGCGGCCTGGGGGTGGGTGTGGAGAGGGTAGCTTGTCACAAGGCTCCAGGGCTGGGGATGGCTGAGCGGGGCGTGGCGGAAGGGCTGGGGGAGGGGATCGAGGAGCTGGCAGGCCTGGCCTTGTCACCTCCTCTGTGGTCCCGAGAGAGGCAGGGGCCAAGTGGAATCGCAGATGCGATTCAGAGGGAGTAGGCTCAGGGCTGAGGGGTGGCACGTGAGGGGCTGGAAGGAGTGGAGGCTGTGAAGAGAGGGGAGATGATAAAAATAAATGAGAGCGACTGTCTTATGAGCACTTGCAGTGTGCCAGGCACGGTGCTGAGAGCTTCAGGGCCTTCCCAGCAGGGGGTCCTCATGTGAGTCCTGGGGGTGGAGCATCATGAATGTTGTTTTCTAGAGGATAAAGCAAGGTCAGAGAGGTGAAGAGACGTGCCCAAGGCCACGCAGCTGGTCAGTGTCCACACACCATTTGGGGATCCAGGGTTAACTCACTCCAAAGCTCTCCTGGGAGTCCAGGTTTTCAGGGACCAGATGGATCAGGCCCTGGAGCTGGTGGCTGACGTGGAGGGAATGGCCCAGAGTGGATGAGACCAAAGGCTGGGCTGGGTGGCAGTTTGGAGCCCCCAGGCAGTGGGTTTGCTCAGGGTGACGGCTCCTGGAGCTTGGTGAGAAAGAGCTGCAGAACCTGGGCTGGGCAGCAGGGGGCAGGAAGAGGCAGCCCTGGTGGGTCGCTTCACACTCAGAGCGCCCGCCCTGTGCCGCCGACTTTTAGAAATAGGAAGGAACCTGGAGATGGGGGAGAGGAGCACCTAATAGTCTGGGGACAACATGGGGTGAGCCCATCCTCAGAGGGCCTTCCAGTCCCACCTGCTCATGCAGAGGCTGCTGGGTCTTTTCCTTCTGTGCCCATGTCTCCTCCTCCCTGATACCCTATTGTGGGAGAGGACCCTGATGAGCTCATGTCTGTGCAGGAGGGTCAGGCTTTGGAGGATGGAAGCCTCCAGGGCTGGTAGCGCTTCCAAGGCCTAGACTAGACACACAAGTCGGGGCAGCTGAGGGCCTGGTGAGGCCAGGGTCAAGGTAGCCCGCCCTCCTAGAGCACCTGCTGCTCTCTTGGCCTCAGGGCCAGTGGAAGAAAGGTCTGTTGGATGTGGGCAGCTGCGTTAGGCCTCTTGGGTCTTAGAGGAGTGGCATTCTGACCTGGGCCTCCAGGACAGTCCAGTGCTGCTTGGGGAGCACGAATCCTCAGAGATAGGCTCAGGGCCAGAATTGCAGTGGCTCAGCTTGGATGTTTTTTCAGCCCCTAGGAGTCAGTCCAGTGAAGGAGCAAACACAGCTGTGTGCTCTTGGACAAGGCACTTCCCCTGTCTTGCCCTCAGTTTCCTTATCAGTAAACAGTGATGATGGTCTTTCTTTCCAGTGAGAGGACTAAAGGAGAATGGTATGGGCCAGACTTGGCACAGAAGCATTCCCAGAGCTCTTTCATCTGGGTGGCCACTCCCCTCCAATCTCCCCGCATCTGGCTGAGACAAGAGGTGGAAAAGATGGCTGTGAGGCCGTGGGCTAGTCCCGTGTAGCCTTGTGAGCCTCAGTTTCCTTGTCTGTGAAACAGTGGTGGTGGGGAAGGGGCAGGATGTGATCCTGAGAGAGCATCAGGCAGTTGGTTCCAGACCCTCAGGCCGAGGGCAAGCAAGGCTGCCCTCGCTGTGCCACTGTGGCAGGACCGAGCTGACCTTTGCTGAGTTCCTGCCGCCACCTCCGTGTTCCAGGTGAGGAGCTGGAAGAGGAACCGAAGGTGAAAACCCAGTGGCCGCGGTCTGCAGATGAGCCTGGGCTATACATGGCACAGACAGGTAACTCGGGCCCACCTCCCTTCCTCTGCGGCGGGGGCCCGACTATGTGCGTCTGGTGGCGTATGCGCTTGGTGTGTGCCCGTCTGTCTCTGTCCTAGAGCTCAGTCTCGTCTGTGCCACATGAAGCTTTTGGGAAGGGCTGGGTGGCCTCCTGAAGAGCCTGTTACTTGGGGTCAGGGTAGGAGGGTCCCTCTGATGCCTGGCCCACCTTGCTGCCGCTCCCCCTACCCCTATGAGACTGAGTACTCGGGAGGTGCCCCCTGCCGCCGACGCTGTCCCTCTCTCGTAGGCGACCCGGCGGCTGAGGAGTGGTCCCCGTGGAGCGTGTGTTCCCTGACGTGTGGGCAGGGTCTGCAGGTGCGGACCCGCTCCTGCGTGTCCTCCCCCTATGGGACCCTGTGCAGCGGGCCCCTGCGGGAGACCCGGCCCTGCAACAATTCAGCCACCTGCCCAGGTAGGCCCATCCTCCTCCCCACCCCATCTGCCTGCAGGGTTAGGTCCTGCCTGGGACTCGGGCAGATTAATCTCCAAAATAGTGGGTTGCCTCCTCCTTTCATTCAACAAATGTGGCTGTTCCCCATACCATGCCCAACTCTGCATACCATGCCAGCCCAGCCCAGGGCACTGGGGGCACAGATGGATCAGACCAGGGCCCATGCTACTGGGCCCGGTTCTGGGCACATAATTCCCCCAGTGCCTGCGTCCTGGTAACCAAGGCTCATGTTTTTACCCACTCCGCTCTGGCCATAGCAGCAGCTCACGCACTTTCCCACATCCCTGCATTTGCTGATTCTTGTCCTATCCTTCCTCCCCTACCTTGGCTATTCAAATTCAGCCTGTCCTTCAAGATCTAAGACAAATGCCACTTCCCTGACCTTCCCCTCCCTCCTTTGGTCTCCCCCTCTCCAGGGAGCCTCCCCTAAGCCTCCATCAGTTGAGTGTGTAGTTGTTAAGGAAATGCATGTGCTTGCTTGAGACAGTAAGGGCAGGGCAGCCTCAGCCAGTCCTGCTCCTTGCTCTCTGAGGGGGTGAAGTGGTGCCTACCATGCCAATGGTGTTGTGGATTTAGAGCAGGGCCTACCTGGGAAGGGCTCTTGGTACCTGTGGGTGTGGCAGGAGCTTGCAAAGGCCTGGGGCAAAGCTGTGTTCCAGTGTGTGAGCTCGATGTGTCGATGTCCATGTAGAGGTTCATGTTTATTTGTGTGTCTATGCGCTTGGGGCTGGGAAGGGCACTTGTCTTGCCCTGAGGACTGCTGTGTTGTATTCAGACTCTGGGTCTTGGGGTGGAGTGGGGAGGGGTGGAATGGTGTGGATCCTGGGTCATTTCCTAAATTTTCCTGTGGCCCCAGGAGAGGAGGACCCCTGGTTCCCTTCCTAGGATGGTCCTAGCCTCCTTGTCCAGGCGTCCACAGGGGCTGTCCTATGTGAATTGAGACCAGAAGCCTGTGTCTTGCACATCCCTTCAAAGGGCGGCGCCTCGGTGGGACCCTGGGAGATCTGGGCAACGAACCCGGGGCAGAGCCAATGAGGAGCGGCCGCAGAGCTGCAGAGCTCCTGATTGGTGGGCGGATGGGCAGGAGCCGGTGGTGGGCGGGGCCATGGTGCTGCCCAGCCACCGGCCACGTGCTTCCTTGCAGTGCACGGCGTGTGGGAGGAGTGGGGGTCCTGGAGCCTGTGCTCCCGCAGCTGCGGGCGGGGGTCCCGGAGCCGGATGCGGACCTGCGTGCCCCCCCAGCACGGCGGCAAGGCCTGCGAGGGTCCCGAGCTGCAGACTAAGCTCTGCAGTATGGCTGCCTGCCCGGGTCAGTAGCGCCCGCGGGCTTCCATGAGGGCGCTGCCCAGCCTGGTGGGAGGGGTCGGGAGACCTGGGGAGGCAGTCAGGTCCAGTGACCTGCTCTTGGGGGCCCCATAAACTTTGACCAAGCATGGGGAGAGTGGAAAAGTATGCCTGCCTGTGTGTGAGGTGACCCCATAACCCTGACTTGAGTTAGCACCCTGTGACCCCGTCAAAAGGGGGCCGCTCTTTCTCCAAGCCCTGAGCTGCCCTTGCTAATACTAGCATTTTGGTGCATGGCCAGCTGGACTGTGAGAGGGCACAAAGCTGGGCTGAAGTGCTGGCAAAGAGCAGAAGACACCCCTGCAGCCCCTTCCCTTAGCCAGAAGTGAGCTGTGCTTGATGCTAAGAGGAGAGGTGTCCTGTATTTCTGGAGCTGGTAGCAGGCAGGCAGCATGAGGCAGCACTCCACCTGCTCACTCCAGCCTCCCTCATAACCCCCTCCCCTCCCCACTCCAGTAGGTCTGGCCTGGCTCAAATCTGAATGCCTGGCAGGCTCTGGGTCTCCCTCTGGTGTTCCACACCACCAGCCCTCACACATCCTGCTCAACAGCCACCCCTGCTTGTGTCTCCCCATGCAGTGGAAGGCCAGTGGCTAGAATGGGGTCCCTGGGGCCCATGCTCCACGTCCTGTGCCAACGGGACCCAGCAGCGCAGCCGGAAGTGCAGTGTGGCGGGCCCAGCCTGGGCCACATGCACGGGTGCCCTGACTGACACCCGGGAGTGCAGCAACCTCGAATGCCCAGGTGAGTGCTTGGCACAGCAGTGGCAGGTGGCAGCTCTGGCCCTGGGGGCACCTGGGGCCACTCATGCCTCCCCTCTCCCACAGCCACTGATGGCAAGTGGGGGCCATGGAATGCATGGAGCCTGTGCTCTAAGACGTGTGACACAGGCTGGCAGCGCCGCTTCCGCATGTGCCAGGCCACAGGCACACAGGGCTACCCCTGTGAGGGCACCGGAGAGGAGGTGAAGCCTTGTAGTGAGAAGAGGTGTCCAGGTACTGCCCTAATGACCCTGGGGGGCTGGGGATCCCAGGTATGGGCCCAGCTGAGCCTTACCCCTGCACCCACAGCCTTCCATGAGATGTGCAGGGATGAGTACGTGATGCTGATGACATGGAAGAAGGCGGCTGCTGGCGAGATCATCTACAACAAGTGTCCCCCGAATGCCTCAGGTAAGGAGCAGGTGGCTTTCCCCACCTCAGGTAAGGAGCAGGTGGCTTTCCCCACCACCCACACCCCTGCCATTCTCACTGCCCCCTTCTGCACCCCCCGCCTCTCTGAGGTGTGGAGGAATGTGGGTGAGAGCTTGGCCTACATGTCCAGCCCTCTGTCCTATCGCCCTGCAGGGTCTGCCAGCCGCCGCTGTCTCCTCAGTGCCCAAGGCGTGGCGTACTGGGGGCTGCCCAGCTTTGCTCGCTGCATCTCCCATGAGTACCGCTACCTGTATCTGTCAGTGAGTACGCCCCGCTGGGCTGGGGCACCGCAGGATCTGTCTCAGACTCTGCTAGGGGGTGGAGGGAGCGTGATTCTCACTCATTCCCACGTGCCTTGGCATATGCTGTGCCCACTTCTGCCTGGCTGTGCCTCTCCTTGTCTGGCAAACTCCTACTCATACCTCAAGGCCTGACTCCCAAGTGTCTTCTTTTATCCCTGATACCTACCTCTGTGCTCCTGCAGAATGAGCTCCTCAGTCATTAGGTGCTCATCCAAGTGTCTGTGTGTGCTGCTAGACTGGGGCCTCCTGGAAGGCAGGGGAAAAGTTGAATTTATTTTTGTGTCCCCAGTGCCCAGCCCAGGGCCAGTCGTGGGGTAAGAGTAGTGTCAGCAAATGTGTGTACATGTTTGACTGTAACTGGGTATTAATTGTGTGAATGCATTTAGAACTTGCGTTGAGAGAGAGAAAGAGAGAGACTGTGTGCGTGTGTGTGTGTGTGCGTGTGTGTGTGTGCACCCACACACGTGCTCATTACACTCCAGAATGTACATGACCCCTTTGGGCTGGGGAGGTACCCTGTTCCCATACTGTGCTTCTATCTTTTATATGTACATCTGAGCACCTTTTTTTCTCTAGGTGTTTCTATTTCTGTCTTTTTAAAAGTACTCTTTGGGATTCTCTCTCTTTATGAGTCTCTTTCTCGGACTCTGTCTCCCCTATGCGCCCCTTTGAGCCTCTCTGACCCTTCCCCCTTTCTCTCCCCGTGAATGCAAGCAGTGGGTGGACTGGAGTGGGATGGGCCAGGGTCTGGTTCCAGCTCCTGACACTTCAGTGACTATGGCCCCTCGTCACCTATAGCTCAGGGAGCACCTGGCCAAGGGGCAGCGCATGCTGGCGGGTGAGGGCATGTCACAGGTGGTGCGAAGCCTGCAGGAGCTACTGGCCCGACGCACCTACTATAGCGGGGACCTGCTCTTCTCTGTGGACATTCTGAGGAATGTCACTGACACCTTTAAGAGGGCCACCTACGTGCCATCGGCTGATGATGTGCAGGTACCACCTGGGAGGAAGGAGGGTGGAGGGTGGAGAGTGGAGAAGGCCCAAACTGGGGGGGGAGGCCAGACCCCTAGGCAGAGTCTGCTGCAGGGGCGGCAAGTGTGGCTGTAGTGGGGGAGCCGCCTGTTCCCTGGGGTTAGGACCCCCTGCCACTCATTCATTGCTCTCTCCCCAGCGCTTCTTCCAGGTGGTGAGCTTCATGGTGGACGCAGAAAATAAGGAGAAGTGGGACGATGCTCAGCAGGTGCGGGGCACAGCTGCCAGCTTCTCCTCCTGGGACTTACCCCGCCTTGCACCCTTACACATCCTCTGTCCCCAGGTGTCTCCTGGCTCTGTGCACCTGCTCCGTGTCGTGGAGGACTTCATTCACCTGGTGGGCGATGCTCTCAAGGCCTTCCAGAGCTCTCTGATTGTCACGGACAACCTGGGTACAAGGAGGCAGGCAGGGGAGGGGGTCCTGAATATGGCAGAACTCAGGAGGATCTGTCTTTCCTCCACCTAACCCCATATTTATATCTTTCTCTCCACATTCCATCTCTCCTTCATCTGTGTTGTCTGTTTCTCTGTGCATATCTCGCTGTCTCTGGGTTTGGACCAACTTCCGTGTCCACATCTACCTTTCCTGATATGTCTCCCCTACATCTGTCTCTTCCCCTGGTCTACCCTGCCACTCTTTATCTCTGCCCCCCTGTCTGTCTTTGCCCACCCTCCTCCCACTGCAGTGATCAGCATTCAGCGAGAGCCCATCTCAGCTGTGTCCAGCGACATCACGTTCCCCATGCGGGGGCGCCGGGGCATGAAGGACTGGGTGCGGCACTCAGAGGACCGCCTCTTCCTGCCCAAGGAGGTGCTCAGCCTCTCCTCCCCAGGGAAGCCAGCCACATCTGGGGCATCAGGCAGCCCCGGCAGGGGGAGGGGCCCAGGAACGGTGCCCCCTGGCCCGGGCCACTCCCACCAGCGCCTCCTCCCAGCAGACCCTGATGAGTCCTCCTACTTTGTGATCGGTGCTGTGCTCTACCGCACCCTTGGCCTCATCCTGCCGCCCCCCAGGTGAGTCCTGGGGATGGGTGGATGGGGCTGCTGAGGGGCCAGGAAGGCCCAGGTAAGAACAGGGAGGACTGAGCCGGTACTGGCTGCAGAGAGATCCATGGCAGCCTCCTGCACCTTCAGGGACCCCTTGCCTGGCTCTGGACACATGTGCTTCTCAGATACATCCATGCTGCTTCCGGAGGCTGGGCTGCCATCCAGAGGGTGATGGACAGAGCTCTAGACCTCACCTGAAGTCCTGGACCCCACTGAGCTAGGCCTTCCTCTGGACTTTGGCTCCCGGAAGCCTCTGCCCCCCCCCATCCAAAGCGGCTTCAGGGTTTCTGACTGGGGTTGGCACCCACTGGCAGGAACTGACTTCGGTATCTGTTCCCCAGGCCCCCACTGGCCGTCACATCCCGGGTGATGACAGTGACTGTGCGGCCCCCTACCCAGCCTCCAGCTGAGCCCCTTATCACAGTGGAGCTCTCCTACATCATCAATGTGAGTGGAGGTCCATGCAGGAACCCTGGGTGCACCCCAACCTGGGCAGCCAGAGGCCAGTCCTCTGTCCCTGTTGGTGGACTGAACCTTGGACCTGTGTGGGAGCTCCTGTGGCCCCCACGGCATGGGCGGTGGTCAGCGCTGGTGAGTTTTCCTCCCTAACTGTACTCATGTCTTCTGCTCCCCAGGGCACCACGGATCCCCGTTGCGCCAGCTGGGACTACTCCAGAGCGTGAGTTGGGTGTCTCCTCTGGGTGAGGAAGGGAGCAGCCCTAGGGCCCCTTATCAGGAAGGAGTCTCCTGCCTGAAAGGCAAGAGGGATTTTTGGTGCCATCCTAGCCTAAGGTGTCAAGAACCTATCCTGGGAGCCCTTGCTGTTGCCTTGTGCATATGGCCTTATGTGGATTTAGCCTGTCCTTGGGCAGTGGCCGGGACAGGGGGCAGGGCCACGTGGCTTGCCTGGAGCTCATTCCATCTCTCCCGTCCCTACCCAAGAGATGCCAGCTCAGGAGACTGGGACACTGAGAATTGCCAGACCCTGGAGACCCAGGCAGCTCACACCCGGTGCCAGTGCCAGCACCTGTCCACTTTTGCTGTGCTGGCCCAGCCGCCCAAGGACTTGGTGAGCGGAACGGAGGTGCCTGGGCTGGACAAGAGAGGAGGCCCTGGGCTTCCAGCAACCATCAGTGATGGTGTTGGCAGGCGCCCGGGTGATCCTGAATGTGCATCCGCAGGTGGGCTTGTGGGAGTGCACTTGGATGTCTGTGCCCCTGGGATTGTGCTCACAGCAATGACACTTACCTGGGGGTGTGCAGCAGTGGCCGGTTGTGTGTGTGTGCATGTCTGGTTGTGTGTGGAAGAGTGTGGTGACTGAGTGTAAATATGAGACCACATGGATACCCAGGTCTGCTCTGTGCTGCATGAGTACAACGGCAGGAAGGTGTTGCCCTTCTCTCTGTGGGTATGCCAGTTAGTGCTAGATGAGGGGACAGGGGCCCCTGCAGCCACCCTCTCCCAGCAACCCATCTGATTGTCTGCCCATCTCCCCTAGACCCTGGAGCTGACGGGCTCCCCCTCAGTCCCCCTTGTGATCGGCTGTGCAGTGTCCTGCATGGCGCTGCTCACCCTGCTCGCCATCTATGCCGCCTTTTGGAGGTAGGCCTGACACCTGCCTCTGGTGGGGGTGGGGTGGGGTGGGAGGTGGCCAGCCACACCAGGTTGGATGGGGCAGCCAGCGCCTCTGTCCCTGCTTGCTGTACCCCGGCAGGTTCATAAAATCTGAACGCTCCATCATCTTGCTGAACTTCTGCCTGTCCATCTTGGCATCCAACATCCTGATCCTCGTGGGCCAGTCCCGGGTGCTGAGCAAGGCAGGTGCAGGCTTCCAGGGCTGCCAGGGGTGTGAGTGGGTGAAGGGGTGGAGAGCACGCAGTGTGTGTGTTTGCTTGTACATCCCTCGAGGTGGCGTGTGAGCGCCCCATGTTGGGATGAGTGTGTGTGAAATAGTGTGTGAGACCATATGTGAGGACTTGGAGAGGAGGTGTGTACTTGAGTGAGTAACTTCTGTGAACATCAGTAAATGTGTGTGTGAGCTGAGCACCGGGTGTGTATTGGGCAGGTGGCATTGGGCCTCCTTGTGTCTGTGAGCATGTGAGAGCCTGCACGAGGCCTCTTTTGCCACCTGCCTGTGGATGACTGGTGCAGACTGTTCCCCATGCCCCCTTGACCTTCTCTGCACAGCGCCAGTGCTGTGCATGCCAGGCACGGGCCCTGCCCGGCTGTGACGTGGCAGGTGCTCACGTCTATCCCCCTCCCTGCCAGCCCCGTCTGTGTGTGGGCGGCCTGCCCACCCGCCTCCCTGGATGCCGAGTGCTGTGTGTGTCACCAGGCCCATGTCGTGCTGTGTGTGGGTGCAGGAAGGTGGGGGTGCCTGGCAGGGCTCTGTGGGGGGCGGGGCTCAGGTAGGCGGCCGTGGCAGCGCCCAGCAGCGGGCGTGGGAAGCCCGGCACCTCCTGCCCTGGCGGCTGCTCAGGGCCACTCCCTCCCATTCCCTCTCCCTGCAGGGCGTGTGCACCATGACGGCTGCCTTCCTGCACTTCTTCTTTCTCTCCTCCTTTTGCTGGGTGCTTACCGAGGCCTGGCAGTCCTACCTGGCTGTCATTGGGCGGATGCGCACCCGCCTCGTTCGCAAGCGCTTCCTCTGCCTGGGCTGGGGTGAGCAGGGCCAGTGCTGGACTCTGCTGCTGGGCCTTGGTGGGCAGGGGCAGCAAGAGAGGTTCAGCTTTGGCCCTGGCCCAGCTCTCTGGGCACAGGGGTCAGCTGGGCTGGGAGTCTGGGAGAACGAGGGGGCCCTGAAGACCCACAGCTGTCTCACTCTGGTGCCCCCACTCCCCCAGGTCTGCCTGCCCTGGTGGTGGCCGTGTCTGTTGGCTTTACCCGAACCAAAGGATACGGTACATCCAGCTAGTACGTGGGCCTCCCGTGGTGGGCAGTAGGGGTTAGTGGATCTGTTAGGGAACTGGACTGGGCAGCTGGCTGAAATCTGGCCCATGCCTGTTGTGGGCCTTTGGGCAAATTCCTCCATTTCTGAGCCCCAGTTTCCCTGACTGGGGGAATGTGCTGGGACTGGGTCATCCCTAAGGGACTGTTTAGCTCAGGAGTCAGCCTTGTTTCATCCCCATGAGAGCACTGAAGGATGAGCCTGATGTTCTGGACCTCCATTGGAGGGGAAACCAAGGCTCAGCCGGAGCCAGTGGCTCGCTTTCACCATCTGAGGCTCAGACTGCACTGGTGATGTGGGCTTGGGACCCTGGGAGGACTGAGGGATGGTGTTTGAGGGTGGGGAGGGAGCCTGCTGGGTGTCTGACACCCCTCTTCTCCCCTACCCCAGCTGCTGGCTCTCCCTGGAGGGCGGCCTGCTCTACGCCTTTGTGGGCCCTGCAGCCGTCATTGTCCTGGTACGTGCCCCGTTCAGCATCCTGGAAGGGGCTTGGCCCCAGAGGGTCATCCTGTTTCTCCCTCTACCTCCTCCTTGCACTCCAGCTCCCACGTGGGGATTTCCCTGCCAGGAGGGCACCTGGTGATCCTGTCTCCCCTACTCCACTCCACTGGGCCCCCAGGTGAACATGCTCATCGGAATCATCGTTTTCAACAAGCTCATGGCACGTGATGGCATCTCCGACAAATCCAAGAAGCAGAGGGCCGGGTAAGGGGAGGGCCTCTGAGACTTCGCCTTTCTGGAAATGGTGCAGGGAGGGAGGGACGTGGGTGTTCTCGGAGACTCAGGGCTCGATGATGCAACCGGGGCTCCCCAACCTTGGTGCATCAAGGTTGCAGGCAAGGTGGGCACCTAGAGTGCTCAGCCGCAGCCCCTCACCCACCCTAACCCAGCTCTCTCTCTCTCGTCTGCCCTCCCCTCCCACCCCACTTGGGGCTCACTCTGCCCCATCTCCCGGCTTCCCGTGTGTTTCCCCCCTTCTCCCATGTCTGTGCCGCCCCCGAGGTCGGAGCGGTGCCCCTGGGCCAGCCTGCTCCTCCCCTGCTCAGCGTGTGGAGCGGTCCCCAGCCCCCTGCTCAGCTCAGCCTCGGCCAGGAACGCCATGTTAGTCGTGCCCCCTGGGGGGCGGTGGGGATGGGTGGGGCAAAGGAATTGGGGGGGCAGTGCCCATGGTGGGGGGAGGAGGAGGGATACCAGCCCAGTGCCCTGGAAAGCTTGCCCTTTCCTGCCAGCCGCCACACACTCTCAAGGGCTCAGCAAGAGGTGGCCAAGGCGATGAGGAGTGGATGTCTGTGCCTCCCACAGGTGCCCAATTCCTTCGCCCACCCTTGGATCCCGCCCCTGCCCCCACTCCCAGCTAATGTTCTATCCTGCACAGCCCCACACCCCCAACCTTCAGAGGCTCAGACAATCTTAAGCCCTTAGAATTTTTGAGCTATAGAACCTTAGAATTAGTATGATAGAATCTTAGAATAAGACAATCAGAAGCTAAGAATGTTAGAATGAGTGAATCATCGAGTCTTATCATCTGTCATAGAATCTGAAACTTAGCATTTCAGAGGCATTGAATCTCACACTCCATTGGAGACAGAGAATCATGGAGGTAGAGAACGATTTCACTGAGACCCCCGCCCAAGCATCTGAGAATCTTAAAATCCCAGCTATGTGAGGGCAAAAGGAATCCACAAGACCTTAGGCTCAACCTCCCACCCAGGGCTGGAAATCCATCCCAGCCTCCCTGACCAGTGAGGTCCAGCTTTACCTTGCACACCTCCAGGGTCAGGGAGCTCAGGGCCTCTGGAGGCGGCTGGCACGGTCACTGTGAAGCTCCCTCTGTCTTGGGCATGCTGTCTGCCTCCCTCACCCGTCTGTACTAGCTGTTTCAATGCTTGAGTTTTGGAGCCGGTCAAGCTGTGTTTGTATCCCAACTGTGCCTCTCCCTGCCCAGCTGGGCACACTCCAGTTTCCTCATCTGTAAATTGGGATAATAATCCCCGCGCCTGTTAATTGGAGTTGTTTTGATCACTATTTGAAGTAATATATGTAAAGTGTTCAGTGTAGGGCCTGGTGGAGAATTGGTGGTTAATCAGCATAGCTCTTATTACTGTGATTAGACCCGCTCTTGGTCTTGGCTCCACCTCCAGGGGCTTCAAAGCCCACTGTGCCCACCCCCTGCCAGGCTGAACAGCCCTGAACTGCTCTTCCTAGGGCAGGGCTTGGCCCCCTGCCCGTCTCTCTGCCTTGGCCTCCCTCGGCTGTCTCTGTGGAATGGTGCCACCCTCTGCCTTGCCCAGAGCTGTGCCTGACTCTCCCACCGGGGGTGTTTGTGAAGGAGAGTGGGCTGAGTGTGGCACCTGGCCCGGGAGGGTATGGCGGCCCGGCTGTCCCTCATGTGCTATAGCAGGTCAGGGAGGGGTGGGAATGGTTTGTATGCCAGGCCCCATCTGCTTTTGTTCTGCACTCCCCTGGCAGGGAGGCCGGGGAGGTGTAGGTCTGGTCCAGCCCCAGCTCTGATCCTTTTGACCAGGGCTCTGAGCAGTCCCTGGGAGCCTGGCACCTTCTCTGTCTGAGGGGGGAATTCTGCTTCACTGGTCCTGGCCCCCCATCTTCTCCCTGAGGATTTGTGCTCAGGCGTCCCCCGCGTGCTCTGCCTGTTGACTCTGACTAGGTGTCGCATGCACTCTTTCACTGTGGCTATTGTCTCTTTGTCCCTCTTCCTCTCCCTCTCCCCAGGCTCCCCAGTTAGGCTCTGGGGATGCCGTCCAGGCCTGTGCATTTTTAAAACCTCTTCAGGTGATTCTGTGCAAGTTGGGGCTGAAATAGCAACTGCCTCTGTCTACCTTCTCTTCTCTCTCCCTTTCCACTGTCTGTGGCTCGGTTCCACTGCGTCTGCGTGTCCATCCCCACCTTCCTGGTCCCTGCTCTGACCCTGTGGTTCTCTGCTTTCTGTCTCTGTCCTGTTTCTCTGGCTCCAGCTCCTCAGCCCCTCTCTGCTTGGGGACGTTACTGAGGCCCTGGGGTTTGGGGCCCTCCCAGTCTTGGGCAGCTGAAGGGCTCCAGCTGAGTGGAGGCCTAGGTTCAAGCTATCCTGTCCCCTGGAGTGTCACTCTGATGGGCTCTGCCACTGTCCCCTCAGGGCCTCACTCTGGAGCTCCTGCGTGGTGCTGCCCCTGCTGGCGCTCACCTGGATGTCTGCCGTCCTGGCTATGACAGACCGCCGTTCCGTCCTCTTCCAGGCCCTCTTTGCTGTCTTCAACTCCGCGCAGGGCTTTGTCATCACTGCTGTGCACTGCTTCCTGCGCCGAGAGGTGGGGCTGGGCCTCTCCCACCCCTGCGTGCCCACCACACTGTGCCGGGCCTCTGGCTTCTCCCCACTGTGCAGACCGGGAGGATTGAGGCCCTGACCAGGGTGCTCCAGGCCCCAGCTGGGCAGCCCTTGGTGTGGAGGCTGATGGCCTGGGGTACCCACCACTGTCCCCTAGCCTTATCCTTGGCCTTCTGGGTCTCCTTCTCCCCTTGCGCCCCCCCCCCCCAGGCGTCATCACCTTCCCCAAGGCTGGATGTGCTGCCTTCTTTCCACACTTGGCTGGGCCTCTGGGTGGGGAAGCACAGCCAGCTGTGGCCAGGGGCCCTGCAGTAGCCTCAGGCCCAGCAGGCGCCTTCTGTCCACAGGTCCAGGATGTGGTGAAGTGCCAGATGGGCGTTTGCCGGGCGGATGAAAGTGAAGACTCCCCGGACTCGTGTAAGAATGGGCAGCTGCAGATCCTGGTGAGTTAGGGGGCCTGGCCAGGGCCTGGGTGGATTCTGGGCACCCCCCACCTGAGTCCTCCTGCCCTAGACCATTCACCTTCCCCATCCATGGTAGCATTGGGACAGAGATTGGGTTCGATTCAGCCTTAGCCATTAACACCTGGGTGGCATTGGGCAAGTCCTTCCCCAATTCAGTTTTCCCAGCCATCGGGTGGGGCTGGGGTAGACCTTGCCTGGGCACAGCCCTCAGGCAGGCAGACTGGGCAAAGCTGGATGGGGAGGGCCTGAGCCCCCTCCCACCCTGATACATTAATCCTCCCTCTGCCCACCTGCCCCTCCTTCTCCGCCTATAGTCAGACTTTGAAAAGGATGTGGATCTGGCTTGTCAAACAGGTGAGTGTGCTGTGGCAGAGCTGAGAATGGCCCTGGGGTTGGAGAAGAAGGGGAGGCCCCAAGCCCCAACATGGGAGGCCCTGATGGAGTTCTGGCTGCTGGAGCCCAGCTTCGAAGTTAGACAGCCCTGAGCTAAATACAAGGCTGCGAATGTCCCTTACTGTATGGCCCTGGGCAAACAACCCGCCTCTCTAAGCCTTCCTTAACACACCTGTAAATGAGAGAATACTGTCTTCCCATGGCAGGTGGGAGGCGTAGGGGCATGCATGAATTAGGGGATGTCACGTCCTTAGCAGGACCCCTGGCACAGAATGTTATGTTATTATATCATTTCCAGATTCTTACCAGAATCTCTTTCCAGTTCTGTCTCTTGGGGAGTTGCTGCCCAGGGAGGTGGGAAGACAAAGCCCTTTGACAGTCCTGGGCTGTGGGGTCAAGGTCAGGACCTGCACCAGGACTTTGGGAGCTGGGCCTTGCCTTTGTTTCTTGCCCTGTCTCACTGCGGTGACTTCGGAACAGTTATCTTCTTAACCCCTCTTGTATGTGAGAGAATACCAGCCACCCAGCCATCTCTCCAGGACCCAGTTTCCTTTCCTGTCCAAGTGCAGAGGCTTGGTACCTCCCCAGCCTGGGCAAGGGCACGTGCAGGTTCCTCCTCCTCGGGACTCACCCCCTCCCTCCCACTCCTGCCCCCAGTTCTGTTCAAGGAGGTCAACACTTGCAACCCGTCCACCATCACGGGCACACTATCCCGCCTGTCCCTGGACGAGGATGAGGAGCCCAAGTCCTGCCTCGTGGGCCCTGAGGGCAGCCTCAGCTTCTCACCATTGCCTGGGAATATCCTGGTGCCCATGGCAGCCTCACCAGGGCTGGGGGAGCCGCCACCCCCTCAGGAGGCCAACCCTGTGTACATGTGTGGGGAGGGTGGCCTGCGGCAACTGGACCTCACATGGCTGCGGCCCACCGAGCCGGGCTCTGAGGGGGACTACATGGTGCTGCCCCGGCGGACTTTGAGCCTGCAGCCTGGCGGTGGGGGTGGAGGTGGTGAGGATGCCCCCAGGGCCCGGCCCGAGGGGACCCCCCGGCGGGCTGCCAAGACAGTGGCCCACACTGAAGGCTACCCCAGCTTCCTGTCCGTGGACCACTCGGGTCTGGGGCTGGGCCCTGCCTATGGATCTCTCCAGAACCCCTATGGAATGACCTTCCAACCGCCACCAACGACACCTAGTGCCCGCCAAGTGCCCGAGCCAGGGGAGCGCAGCCGGACCATGCCCCGCACGGTGCCCGGCTCTACCATGAAGATGGGCTCCCTGGAGGTGAGGGGCTGGAGGGAATGGGGGAGGGGGAGGTCTGCCTGCTGTGTATCTGAGACTGTGTGTCAATCACAGGCTGTAGCCAGGAGGGGACAGCGTCAACCTCCCCAGAGCGGCCTCTGTATGAATCACTGAGTGTGTGTACACTGTGCCTTTCTCCCTCCATTTCTGCGCATGGCAGCTCCATGGTGTCTGTGGATCCCTCACAGGCTGGGCTTCACGCGCTGGAAGCACACTTCTCCACTTGTTCGCACCTGCTTTAGGGCCGACTTTGGGGTGACTGGGTTAGGATGAGTCCTCATTTCAGGAGATTGTGGCTCAGGCAACGTACTGTGCTGTTGGGGAAGCCATATACTAGGGGGTGAGCCGGGGCCTCCGCGTCATACAGGTGTGAGTTCCAGTCTGGACTCTGTGATTAAATCAGTCAGCCAGATGAGTGGGCTTCAGTTTTCTCATGTGTGAAGTGGGGATAACATAGCAGTCTCTTGGTAGAGTTGTTTTGAGGACTGAGTGATGTAAAGCATTTATTTTCATGTAGAACAGGTAGAAAGTGCTAGATAATTGGGGATTGCTGCTGTTAGCACCCCTGAAATCAGCTGCAGGTGCTGCCCACAGGCCTGGGGTAACCACCCCTCTCTTTCTGAGAAAAGCAGACCCCTCCGTGCCCCTGCCTGTGTGTGTTCTGTTAATGCTTCTCCTTCCCTCTGGCCTCCTCGGGTCTGCTCCCTGCAGAGGATCGCTGGGAACAGACAGACGGTAGTGGCCTGCTGTGGAACTCTAGAACATTCTACAGCTCTCTTGGAGGCATGAAAGGGGTGTGGTTAAGGAAAGGGGCAGAAGTCGTGGCTTAGCCACAACCAGCTGTTCCTACTTGGTCTCAGAAACCCACTCCTGATCCTCCACACGACCAAAATTAAGTTAGTACCTAGGGGCTCGAAAGTTTAGTTTTTCTCCCAAAATACTTCTGGAACATTTGGTGCCTGCTCCTGCCACAGATGGCAAAAACAGGAAGGCGTAACAAAGACAAAACGCGACACCAGCGTCGAGAAGGGCACGCTTGGCGTCACAGCGGGTTTTGTTCCGTGGACACCTGCCTGCCGGCTACTGAGGAGGGCGGACATCGGGCTCCTTGTGTGGGAGGCAGCAGCAAATGCAGCAGTGCTTTGAGGGGTCAAGGATGACATCCAGAATTCTGGCGTGGACAACTGCGATGGGTGGAGGAGTGGGTTTGGGCGGGGAATTACAAGTGTCTTCCATTGCTTGTGCAGTGCCCGTGCGGCATCAGACAGGGAGAGGTATCCTGTCACCCCCAGAAGGAGAGATGCGGTTGGGATGGGGAGGATACACGTGTGTGTGGTACAGGCAGGCGAAGGTGCCAGGGCAGAGTGTGAGTGCCTAGTGTTAGAGAAGCCAGGGTGGGTGGCGAGAAGAAAGCAGGCAGGTGGAGGGGAGGAAAACCAGGAGAAAGGGTGCCATGGGCCCGTGGTGGTGAGCATGTCCACAGGCCTGGGAGATCCAAATGATGGTCCTAAGTATCACCTTCGAAGGCCTGGGAGCAATTCCCTTCACCTCCCTGTATTTCAGTTTCGCCATCTGTAGCCTGGGAAAATCGGCCTTGGTTTCATGGGTCTTCCTGTGCCGATATTTTAAGACTCTCAGGTCTCTCTCTTGAGCAGCACTGGCTGCAGAACAACTTACTGGGGCCTTGGAAGTGGTCTGGGGCGAGGAGGGCTGGGAGAGACATGAGGGGGCAGAGAAGCCAGGGAGGCAGGGCTGGGTTTGGCAGGAAAATGGGCAATGTGGGGTCAATGGAAGGGTTCTGAAAGCCTGTGTTTGCAAGTGGTAGGCTCCAAGGGAAGGAGTAGCTATGGCTGGCAGAGAGAATGGGGCAAGATGGGGACAGATGCAGGGGTGGGCTCTAGGGCACAGAGAATGAGCCTAGGCTCTGATTCCATGTGGGCATCTGGCCCTGCCGTGTTGGAAGTCTGCACTGTGTGTATGTGTCTGTGTGTGTGCTGTGAGGCCTGCAAAACTGCCCCATGAGGATCCCCAATTTCTGGGCCTGGGTTGGGGCGAAGGTACAGTGGGCAGGTCCCTGGGGTGCCAGGCCTCCTGTCTCTAAAGCCCCCGCTTGTGGTAAAAAGCTTTTTTCTCCTACACTGCCTCCTTGGTGCTCCTTCACAGCGAAAGAAACTACGGTATTCAGACCTGGACTTTGAGGTAAGGGCTGTGTGTGTGCTTGGCGGTGGGGCATCTGTCTGTGATGTCTGTCCCTGGAGGGCCCACTCCTAAAATTAGTCCAAGCTCTATTGCAGAGCCTGACCCCAGCATCCCAAGCTGTGGGTTCTGTGGGATCTTCCCATGATTCCCTCCCTGCCCAAGCCCATAGCTCCGACGTGAAGAGAGAACCAGGTCTTGTCCCAGAGGGGCCGGCAGCAGGGAGGGATGTGGGGGGCCCAGGGTGCTGAGTGCCCTGGGCAGGGGGGATCATGGTGCTGCCCCAGGGAGCAACCCTCTGACGCCCTGCGGCCCCTAGAAGGTGATGCACACCCGGAAACGGCATTCGGAACTCTACCACGAGCTCAACCAGAAGTTCCACACTTTCGACCGCTACCGCAGCCAGTCCACGGCCAAGGTGAGGGCTCCTCCCGTGGCTGCCCCCACCCGAAGCTCAGGGCCTGACCTGGTGCAGCGGCCCCTGGGGTTGAAGCCTGACCCGTGGCCCCCATTGCAGAGGGAGAAGCGGTGGAGTGTGTCCTCGGGTGGGGCGGCCGAGCGGAGCGTGTGCACCGTGAGTCCCCCCGGGCTGGGTGCGGTGAGGTGGGCCTGAGAGACCTGTGCCCTCCCTGCCCTCCTGTCCCTCCCAGGCAACCTCAGCTTGCCTCACCAAGGGCCTCCCATGGCATGGGCAATAGTCTGGGGCACCCAGGGGGTGGGGAAGGTGCCACAGATGGTGAGCAGGGGTGGAAGTCCTCTAGGATTGGGTGGGAGAGTGGTCAGCAGGAGACATGTCCCGGGTGCCACTGGGAACGGGTCAGGAGCCGCACCCTGGAACCAGGCAGGTCTGTATTTGAGTTCTGCTTTGACACTCAATTGCTCTGTAACTTTGGGCATTACTGGCCCTCTCTGGGCCTCCTCAGCTTGTGCTTCTGTACCATGGGTGAGGATATTGGCCCATCACCACCGGCCCCTCCCGCTCCCTCCACAGGATAAGCCCAGCCCCGGGGAGCGCCCCAGCTTGTCCCAACATCGGCGCCATCAGAGCTGGAGCACCTTCAAATCTATGACACTGGGCTCGCTGCCCCCCAAGCCCCGAGAACGGCTGACTCTGCACCGGGCAGCAGCCTGGGAGCCTGCAGAACCACCGGATGGCGACTTCCAGACAGAGGTGTGAGTGCCACGCTGGACTGCCCACTGCATATAAATATATATATCTCTCTATTTTCACACTCCACTTTGGAACTACCCAGGAGCCAGCGCCCTCTCCCCTTTCCCGAGGGCTGGGCAGGGAGGCGCCGTGGACTCAGCCAGGCTGGGGGAGCCGGACACGGCTTGGCCTGGGGGCCCAGGGCCCTTCATTGTTTCTCAGAGGCCCCTCAGCCACTGGAACCCCATCTTCAGCCCAGCCTGTCCGTTCCTGTCCCGGGCTGGGGAGGGGGGAGGGGGAACTTTGTTGGGAATAAACTTCACTCTGTGGATTTTGCTGCTGAGCTGTTTGCTTCCCCCAGATGAAGGCCCAGCTCTGGGACCCCTACTTTGTTCCTGTCTCCTGGGTTCCACTCACTTGGTCTCATCCGATTATACGATGAGGTCAGGCCAGCCCTGCCTGGGAGGGGGCGGCCTGGGTTATGAGCCCATCTTTGTCCCTGACTCTCTGGGTGACCCATCCTTTCCCCATCCTTTCTCCCACAGATTAGAAATGTGGCCTGTTATGGCTGGACTTGCCTAGTGGCTGTGATGGTCGTGGCTGCCATTCACTGGGGCATAGGGGCCAGACTGCCTGGGCTAGAGCCAAGATAGGGCTTAGTGACCTCGGTTCCACATCTGTGAAATGGGGATGGCAACAGTGCCCATCTCACAGGTTGTTACGGGGATGAAACATTCCTCTGTGTAAAGTGTTCAGCAGATACCTGGAACAGGATAAGCTCTTGAAGGATTAGCTGTTACCACATGGCAGCCGGTCTCATGTAGTGCTGTAAGCTAGGAGCTTCACACACGTGTCCCCTGGCCCCTCTCAACAACCCTGTTGTAAGTTTTTAGGTTGCCCATTTTGTGGATAGGAAAATGAGGCCAGAGGTGGGAAGTGTCCTGCTCAAGGCCACAGTCAGAGGCAGAGCTGGGACTTCAAACCCCTGCTTGCTGGAGGTGGGGCTTCAGCTCAGCTTCTTGGGACTTGACCATGGCTGCAGGGGAGCCGAAGGCCCTGGGTTGTGGTGGAGATGCAGGTTTTGGGCTGAGCCGGGGCTGGGGTGGGGTGGGGTGGGGTGCAGGAGCCAGGCTGGCTTGGTGCCAGGGGCTGGAGGCTCATGCTCAGTTGCTTTTGTTACATGCCTGAGTGAGGAGATCCTTGCTCAGTTCTCAGGTACCCAGAAAGAGGGGGCACAGGATGACATGTGGAAACATATTCCGGAGTCAGGCAGCAGCTGGAGTGGGGGCACAGTTAGCAAGGTCACAGATCCTTGCTCACCTGGTCATTTAGCAACGTGGGCACCTCTGGGCGCCTTCCTAGGGGCTTGGAGACACAGACACAGGTCCCTGGTCAGCTGAGGGAGGGTTAGGTGCTGCAGCAGCCTGGGTGGGGGTGACAGAAGAAGTGACTGACTGCTGGAGTAGGGGGTATCACAGCTAATGGCTTGCCTGGAGGAAGTGGAGGAGGGGTGGAGGCCCCTTCAGAGTTTCGCAGGCCTTAATGACACAGGCTTGCTCTCAGTCTCATTCCAATTCTGCCTGCTGTGCGACCTGGTCAGAGGAGCCGTGCGGGCAGAGTCCACTCAGGGCTGTGCTCCTAGACCCTCTGAGCTCCTGCGACTCTCTTCTATCCCCTCCCTTCGGGTGGCCCCAGCACCTACGTGTACACAGAGCTCCCTCAAGCAGTACCTCATTTGATTCAAGGTAGGCATTGTGACTACCCCATTTTACAGATGACTAAATCAAGGCTCAGAGAGGACATGACTTTCCCAAGCTCCCACAGCTTGTGACTGGGACTTGTGGCTGGGAGTGGCAGAATCCGATATCAGCCAGCTTAGGCAGCTGGGAGCCTTGTTCACCCAGGAGAGTGTGCTGCGCCAAGGACAGCGGTGGGCAAGTGTGGCTGGCCTTGGTGATGGGACCCGGGATCAGTAATGCCACCCCACATGTTTCATCCTCTGCTGGTGTGCTCTCGAATGTGTATTGGCTTCATTCTTTAAGGCCTCTTCCCCCTGGGCCTGCCAGGCTTCCTTCTCTCAGCTCCCATCACTCAGCATTGCCCCTAGAGGGAAAGAAACTTTCTCTCTTGAATTCCAATTAGAAAACCCCCAAGGAAGGAAAGGCTCTGGTTGGCCCCAGGCAGGAGGCTGGGGCACTGTGATTGGCAGTCACATCAGGAGCCATGGGGGAGGGGGAAAGGGAGCAGGTCTTCAAAAAAGAGGGACCTGTTCCTAGAAGGTGGGTTGCATAAACAAAGCCCCCATCCCTGACTGTACCACCAGACCCTGCTCCACATCCTGGGCCATTCCTTCCTCTGACCACCACCCTAAAGGCCCTCTTAGTGCCTTTTCCTGTGCTCGCACCTCTGTGCTCTGCTGGTCCCCACCTCTGGGGCCCTCTGGGGCTGAGATTCTATGTGCACATCCCTGTCTTCCTGTCCATTCTTACTTTGCATCTGGTTGAAGAGGAAGTTTAGTATTTACCTTGTTGATTCGGCTCAAACAGAAACCACAGCTGCCAGCAGAGGCCCCTGCTGGCTTTGGAACCAGCCACTTAGCTTTCATGGGTTAGGGGCTTTGTCCCTCCCTAGCCCCAGGCACTGACCTACTGTGTGACCTTGGACAGGCCACTGGACCCTGTCTGACTTGGGTTTCCCTATCTGTGAGATGAGTTGGCCCGTAGCCCTTCCATTTGAGCTAATATCTAACAACCTGTCATTTCTTTCCTGGACTCAAATTTCTCACATCATTGCCCTCATTTTCTCTGCCTCCAATCTTCAGCCCTTCATCCACATGGCCCAAGTGATCTTTCCAAAATGCAGATCTGGCCAGGCCACTGCTCAGACGCCTTCCGTAGATCCTGGAATTAGCCTAGAATTCAAGGGCCTTGGTGATGTGGCCCTTGCATCCCTCCTCTCCCCATCTGACCTCTGTGCCTGTGCATGTACCATTCCTTCTGCCTGACGCTCCCTCCTCCTCACAGAGGGAAAACTCTCCTTTAGCCTTCCACACCCAGCCTAAGTGGCCCCCTGTGTGATGCTTTCCCTAACTCCCTGGCCCCCTAACTCCTGCATGGGGGCCCCCACAGCCCTTGCCAGGCACTGTCGCTACTGCACTGATCACACAGAGCTGCTGTCATCTGTGTTGGCCTTGCTCTGGTTTGTGCACTCAGAGGCCCACATGAAGCAGGCATCAGTGGATCTTTACTGGGTGAAGGATGGAATACACAAATCTCCCTGAGCATTGATTTCCTCATCTGCAAAACTGGGATAATGACAATCCCTACCTGGCCTCCCTCACTGGATATCCGGAGCATGACTTGAGATGATTCATTGGAAGCATTTTGTAGGTGTTAATCTACTCCTCCCACAGTTATTCCTTCCTTAACCCCAAATGGGAAGCCAGCCCTGGATGCTGTCCAGGGTGCTGAAAGTGACTTGTCTTCTCCCAAAGGATGAGGAGACAAGAGCTGCAGCCTTTCCTTGCTCCAGACAGGCAGGGTCAAGGGTGAGCAGACTGTCCCTACCTTCATGAGAACAGACCCTGGGAGATATCCAATAAAAATACAGTGTAAACCGCATATGTGATCTAGTAATCATTCTTTAAAAGTTTTAAAAGGCAAAATTAATTTTAACAGTATATTTCATTCAATATATGAAAAAACAATCATTACAACATATAATCAATATAAAAATGACTGAGATATTTAACATTCTTTTTTTATACTAAGTCTGGGAAATCTCGTGTATAAAACACATGGGCCACGTGTTTTATACATACAGTGCATCTCAATTCAGTCTTACCACCTTCTGACTGCTCAGTACCCCCATGAGGCTACCATGTTGGACAGCACAGCTGCAGGCAGAACAAAGGCAGTGACCTTGAGCATATGAACTCAGTGCCCTCTGTGAAAAGGAGGTACTTCCTCACAGCCTGCCTCATGTGGCCATGGTGAGGGCTTGAGGAGGTGATGGAGGGAAAGTTGCCAGCACAAAGGAGGTCCAGAGCCAGGGTTCCTGGACTCCACATATCCTGGGGATAAGAGTGGGGAGGGAAGGGGTATGGGGAAGTAGGGGAAGGTCCTGAGGAGACCTGTGGACTGGTATCAGGCCTCCCTCAGCAGGGCTGGGGGAAGGGTGCACCCTCACACTCACGCTTACCCTTACCCCTGCAGCCGCAGACTCTGGGAGAAGGGAAGCAAGTTGAGGCTAGACTTGAACAGACACATTAAGACTCAATTGGGCTTAAATCACTTCCATTAGGCACCAATTAAAAGGAAATTAGGTGGCCTGAGGGAGGCCCTGGGTGCGGGATGCTGCTGACTTCTGCTTCTCTGGACTCATTTCCCTTCGGGCTTCCTCATGCCCACCCTGGCAGCTCATGGGGTCCCCAGTTGGGGCTTTCCTAGATCCAGTCCCCAGTACCCACTGCATTCCTCCCTGCACTCCTCCAAGGCCACCTTCTCTAGGAAGACTTTCACCCTCTCAGGTCCTCAAAACACATGCTAAGTGTCTCAGGCAGAGGAGACTCCATTGAGGGTTTTGGTCTTTAAGGAGAGTGAGAAGCTAAGGAAGAGTGTTGAGCAGGGGACTGGCTTGATCAGATTTCTATCTCAACACGATTTCTCTTGAGTGGATGGAAAATGGATTGGTGGGGGCAGGGACACTGAAGAGTGAGGGTGGATGCCGAGAGACCAGTAAGGAGGCGATGTGCGTGAAGGAGACTTTAACTAGAGGCACTGTGGAGGAGGAATGGAGTTTCTATGTGTGTAGAGGGTAGAATTGTCAGCACTCAGTGCCTGGTGTGGACTGGGTATCAGAGAGGAGCCGAGGATGAGACCAGGGCTTCTGTCTTACACACTTGGATGGATGGCCATGTCATTGGCTTACAGGTACAGGAAGAGGACCAGCTTTGAGGGAGACAGTCATGAATTTGGCCTTGGACATTGTCTTAGTCTGTTTTGTCCTGCTATAATAATGCCTGAGACTGGGTAATTTATAAAGAACAGAGATTTCTTTCTTGCAGCTCTGGAGGCTGGGAAGTCCAAGGTTGTGGAGCCCTCATCTGGTGAGGTCTTTCTTGCTGCATCATCTTATGGCAGAAGGCAAAGGGGTGAGAGAGAGAGAGAGAGCAAGAAAGAAAGAGAGCAAGAGATTGAATTCAAAGACCCAAGCTCTTTTTTTTTTTGAGACAGATTTTCACTCTTGCTGTCCAGGCTGGAGTGCAATGATGCAATCTTGGCTCACTGCAACCTCTGCCTCCTAGTTTCAAGCAATTCTTCTGCCTCAGCCTCTCGAGTAGCAGGGACCACAGGCATGCATCACCATGCCCAGCTAATTTTTTGTATTTTTTTTTTTTTAGGAGAAACGGGGTTTCACCATGTTAGTCAGGCTTGTCTCAAACTCCTGACCTCAGGTGATCCGCCTGCCTCAGCCTCCCAAAGTGCTGGGATTACAGGTGTGAGTCACCATGCCAGGCCCCAAGCTCTTTTATAATCAATGTAATCCATTCATGAGGGTGGTGCCCTCATGACTGAAACACACCCCCCATTAGACCCCATCTCCCAACATCGTTGCATTGGAGATTAAGTTTCCAACACATGCTTTTGGGGGGACACGTTCAAACCATAGCAGGCATGTTAACTTTCAGATGGTCAAGGGGGGATGTCAAGTAGAAAGTAGGCAGTTGAGCACACAGGGCTGGAACTCAGAATGAGGGGCTGGGCTGGAGTCATTACTATGGGAAGAACCAGCATTGAGGTGGGTTGTAGAGTGGGGTGGGAGGTGAATAAATCAAGGGACTACAGGCAGTTCTGGAAGTGAAGCTTTGAAAAGAGGGAGACTGCCTTTGTTCAGAACAGGTGAAAAAAAAAAAAAGAAAAGAGGGAGAGAAAGCTGAGGGCCTACTGTAGTCTCTGAAAGTGAATTAGCTGTAGAGGATGGTGGAAGATTTCCATGAATAGAGAGGCTGTTCCTACCTCCTCCCCAAGATCCTACATAATAATCAGAAATAACCAGCCCTACCTTGGGAGGCTGGGTCCTGAGACCCAATAATGTGTATCATCACAGAGATTAATTCTGCTCATTTGTTGCACTTCAGATAAGCCATAGTTCCTGGAGGTGGGATTGGGGTGGAGGGACACTCAACAAAGCCCAGACTCCAAGACCTTCTGGAAGGATGGGACTCTGGACTCCATGGGGAAGGTGGAGATGCAGGCATGGTGCCCCAGGCTCCCTGAAGCCCTCACCCCTACTCCTCCTGAGCAGGCAGAAGCAAAGGTGAGCCCCACCTCCCCAGGCCTCAGCTTCCCTATGGACCTGCTCCAGGCTGGTATGTCCCCATCTCCTGTGGTGGCACAGCAAAGCCTCAGCCATCAATCCAGTGTCCCTAGAGTCAACCAAGAAAGTCAATATTTAATTTGGGCACCATGTTAATTTCATCGATCGCCAGCTCCCCCCTCCTTCCTCAGGCTTATTTGTCACTTCCCTCTCACTGGGGGTGGGGTGGGGTGCAGCCTAGTAGAGGCAGAGCTCAGCCTGGAAAACTGGCCTGCATGTGGAGGTGCTCCCCTGAACCACCCAGGTGCTAATCCCCTGAGAAACACTGAGATGCTTTGTCTGAGTTTCCTAAGCGCCATCCCTGGGGAGGTTGGGGAGGTGGAGAGGGGAGGTCAGCTTTTTTCCCAGGCTCCCACATTGAGTCTGGTTCCCTTCTGGGGCCATACACAGAGCAGGTGTGGTTGGGGATTGACTGCGTGAAGGAGGGCTAGCACCTGTGATGGATGCCACTGGGAGAGAAGTGAGAGCAAATCTTGAGACCTGGCTCTGGATCCTCCTGGGTGCCCAATTCTGCATCTGTGTGATGCTGTGGAAGCCACATGAGGGCCCTGAGATGAGGCCCATCTCTAGGCCCCAGAGAGGAGGCTGAGGGAGCCTTGAGCTTAGAGGTTTAGAGCTCAGCTGGGTAACGAAAGAGGGGCTACCTCTTCCAGTGCATGAAGGAGACTTTAACTAGAGGGCACTGTGGAGGAGGAACGAGTTTCTATGTGTGTAGAGGGTAGAACTGTCAGCACTCAGCACCTGGTGTGGATTGGGTATCAGAGAGGAGCCAAGGATGACACCAGGGCTTCTGTCTTACACACCTGGATGGACGACCATGTCGAAAGAGGGGCTTGGGGAAGGGCAGGGCCCATTTAAACAAGTTGGGCTGGGTCCAACTTCCAGTTGGTTCTCATCAGTTCTGTGGATCCGGATAGGGGCCCCTCAGCACTCTTCCCCAGTCAGGTTCACCCATCCTTAGAGAGGGAATGCCTGCAGTCTGCTTTGGGGGCCAGGCTTGGGTCCCAACTGCAACTCCATTTCCAATTTGCTGAGTGATCTTAGGCAAGTTAAGTAACCTCTCTGAGCCTTAGATACCTCCTCTGAGAGATCTCTTGGACCTTGGTCACTTTGTACTGTTTTTAGAGGGTCAGGGATGGGCAGGAGCAAGCCTTGATGGTCCAGGGAGGGTATTTCCCAGAGTTCTCACAATGAGCAGTTCCCAAACCTGCTGACAGTGCTACTGTCTTCTTCTGACCTGTGGGGCTGCTTGCTGTCAATCAGGCCCAGGCCACAATGGCACCCTTGATCCTCCTTGTTTTCCGGAGTACACGAGCCAAGACCATGTCACTGTGGGGATGGCTGGGCAAGCCCTGCCATCTAGCACTGGGTGACCAATGGGCAGACTGAGTACAGCTTGGGATGCTACCAAGACAGTAACGACATGTGCGCACACACATAAACAGAAAGAAATTCTGAGGCCAGGCCCAGTGGCTCACACCTGTAATCCTAGCACTTTGGGAGGCCGAGGCGGGAGGATCACCTGAGGTCAGGAGTTTGAGACAAGCTTGGCTGACGTGGTGAAATCCCACCTCTACTAAAAACACAAAAATTAGCCAGGTGTGGTGACAGGTGCCTGCAATCCCAGCTACTCAGGAGGCTGAGGCAGGAGAATCGCTTGAACCCGGGAGGCAGAGGTTACAGTGAGCCAAGATCATGCCTTTGCACTCCAGCCTGGGCAATAAGAGTGAAACTCCATCTCAAAAAAAAAAAAAAAAAGTTCTGCTTTCATGAACTAATCCAGAATTTTGCAACTGAAAATCCAAAAGGAAGTGGTTTTCATTCTAGCATGTGCATAAAGTATGCTTCATGGATTAGTATTATTTCTATTATGAATGATGCATACATACTCCCACAGGAGTGCCAGTCTTCCCAATGGATGGTATATAAATGTCTTAATCTGGCCCAATTGACCCACTCTGATCTACTGAGTCAAGCCTTAAGCCAGAAGAGCTTGACTTGGTCATTTATTTATCAGTAAACAGTGTCTGGTATCAACCCCGTGCTGGGCCTTGGGCTGGACACCGACAACGTAGAGATGAGGAAGGTGTAGTCTCTAAGAAGGAGCCCAAGACGGAGGAGCTCCAGGAAGGGAGGGATGTTTTTTCCAGGGGCTTCCCATTGCTCTTTGATTACAGCAAGGGCTCTCACTGTGGCCCAGGAGGGCCGGCGTGCTCTGGTCACTGCCCATTGCTCTGACCGAATGTTCTGCCACTTGCTGTCACTGACTGAGCAGCTCCATGGCCCCCTCTCTGCTCCTCAAACACATTTCATAGCTGCTTCCTCCCCAGGGCCTTTGTATTTGCTGTGCCCTCAACTTGAAAGTCTCTTCCCTGGCTGTCTGCTTTGCTGCCTCTCATCTTTTGATTCCTCCAATGCCACCTCCTCAGAAAGGCCTTCCTTGACTACCCCTTCCCCCTGCCAAGTCATTTTTAAAAAATATCATATCACCTAATCCTTTTCACAGTTTCATTTCTCCTGATCTGAGTTTACATCACTTGTATCCTATTTATTGTCTTTCTCCGCCACTGGACTATGAGCCCCCCTGAGGGCAGAACAGGGTCAAACATTCATACTGTTGCGGGACAGGATAGGAACAGCACAGATATTGCTGAATGAGTGAATGAGGAGACGTTGGGAGGGGGCTGTCTAGGAAGCAATTAAAGCTGAAGGTCTAGTTCCTAGTGCCCTGCCGCAGGCAGAGTCTGTGTCTGTGCCTGTGGTGGGGTGGGACAGGCTTTGCCTGTGCAGGCCTGGGAAGGGGAGAGCCCCATAGGACACCAGCCTCAGGGCATGCATATTGCAAAAGGCTCATTCCTTGAATATTAACTCACGGCCAGACTGGCATCCCTGACTGCTGCTGAATTTTTCACTGTCAGGGCCAGTGGCTGAGGGGGTGTGGGGGTTGGGAGGACAGCATATCCGTGTCCACAGGGCCACATGCACTTCTGTGTGACCGTGTCACTTGCAGTTGTTTAGGCAAGGGCTTGCTCCCAGGTGGCCGTGCATGGATGCTATGTGTAGCTGCATCTCTGAGCATGTTCTATACTTAGCTGGCCTGCCACGCACACAGGTGACTTGTGTTTTACATGCTCTCATTTCCAAGCTCAACTGAGGGAAGAAAGGGCCCTTTGAGAACATTCAGTTCCACTCCTCCCATTGTGCAGAAAGGAAATCTGAGGCTCAGAAGGGAGAGGTTGATTGAGGTCACGCCATGGGTACTTGGAGGATCAGGGCTAAAGCTGCGTGAAGAGTGAGCTTTTATTGAGAGCCTGTGATGGTACCTGGCACTATGCTGGACATGGCGGACTTTAACAGACAAGCCCACAGTCCAGGAAACCAGGCTTGGGGAAGAGGAAGACAGACATGGGCCTGAGCATTAGGCTGCAGAGCATGAGGGATTTCCTCTGCCTTCAGAAGAGGGTGTCAGGGAAGACAAGGAAACACTTGCACTGAGCTCTGAAGACTAATAGAAAGCTCAGCAGGCAGAGAAAGGGGAAAGGGCACTCCAGGCAGAGGGTGCCTCGTAAGCAAAGGCATGAGGCATGAAGCAACTTGGCAAGTTTGGGGAATTGCAAATAGCGCAGGTCAGCTGGAGAGGATGGGCTGCGGATATGGGGCGGTGAGATCACAATGGCTTTGTGGGCCATCATCAGGGTTTGGATTTTATTCTGAGGGCCGGAGGCGAACCACGGAAGCAGACTTGGGTTTTAGAAGGATTTCTGTAGCTATGGAGGAAAAACGAATTCAACCAATACTTCTGAGCACTCAATATGTGCCAGGTACCACGCTGGGTGCTGAGGATGCAATTCTGAATGAGGCACATAGAGTCTCAGCTCTGCAGTGTATTAAGAGACACACAGACAGGTGTAGTAGGGTGGAAGCTTGGCACACAAACAAGAAATACCCCATTTCTGTATTCACTTTAAACCAACTCCAATCTGACTCACTCTAAATGCTTTCTATGAGTTTGCAAAAAATTTAATCTCAACCGTAACTGAGGCTCCCTCCCACCTCTTCCACTGGTTTGTGCAAGGAGCTGCTGACCCCACCTATGCAAGGG
This sequence comes from Cebus imitator, assembly GCF_001604975.1. Classification (NCBI taxonomy): domain Eukaryota; kingdom Metazoa; phylum Chordata; class Mammalia; order Primates; family Cebidae; genus Cebus; species Cebus imitator. The sequence continues at coordinate 9,278,714 of NW_016107366.1, read as the reverse complement.
CACAGAAGAGGTGCCTCCTGTCTTCGGGCTGCATTGGTCACACACAGGTGTCCATTGTCCTAGCAGTCCTTATGGTCCCATGAGGTTCAATGACTAAGCTGTTCCCTTGTTACTTTGGGGTGCTGAGGCTGGTACCCCAGTGTTTGCACGTCAGACACCCCAAGTACACTACCACACATCCCCACAGCTCCACCTGTCCGGGGAGCTAGACCCAGGTCCCCACCAAGCAAAGGAACCCCAGCTTCCGCACACTCTGCAGCTAGCCCCCGTCTCTCTTTTCTCTGTCCTCTTCTCCCCATCCCTCTGGAACACCTGACACAGCTACTTCCAGAAGGTTAGCCTTTTCGAAACTCAGAATGAGCCCCCAGACTTCAAGCAGCTTTTGTGTTCAGCCCTGCACAGTTCCCCGAGGCTGGAAAAATCAAAGCGCTTGGCTACCAGCTTGCAAGTGGGAGGGGAAACTACAGGAGAGCAAAGCAATTAATATTTCAATCAATTGTCCTGCCACTAGAGTGAATAAGCCATTAGAGACCCAGGCAGTGACTACTCTGAGAGAGGCAGGCACATACTGGGGGCTGTGGGAGCTCAGACAAGGGGCACTCACTTAGACCTGGGGGTCAGGAAAGGCCTCCCAAGAAGGGGAGTCTCTGCTGCACTAAGCCCTGAAGACAGCAAAGATTAGGCCAGGGAGGCCATTTCTGGAAAAGGGTTGAGGAGCTGACAATTGCCCTATATGAGTGGAACTTAGCCCCAGAGAGGGACTGGGGCTGAGGGACTTGAGCGGAGGGATGAAGAGCTCAAGTCCCAAGTCAACGTTTGGAGTCTATTTGGACCATGAGATGCCATTGAATGATTCTAATCAAGAAAGAGACACAACCGGATCCTGCTTAGAAACACCACATGGCTATGAAGAATGGATGGGGAGAGGGTAAAACTGGTGGCAGGAAGAGCAGCTGTCAGGTGTTCCAGGGACTGGGACGGACAGAGGCAGTTCCCAGGGGTCACTGCCAGGAAGAAGGGAAGGGGACAGGACCTGGAGGTGGGGGAAGAAGGGAAGACAGATGTTAGAATGACTCCCGTTTCTCCCGCTGGGGTGAATGCGGGAGATGGAGCAGGCTGGGCAGGACAGTGGCGGGTAGGCACCAGTAGGACTTGCAGAGAGGAAAAGGAGCTTGGGAGCTGGGGCAACCCTCCTCATACCCCACCTCTGCACTCCGCGATTCCCAAGCTTCCCGCTAGGTGGAGGGCTGGTGCCCGGGAGACCGGGCTCCGCCTCCCATCCTCCGCCCCTCACCCCAGGAGGATGGACTTGACTTGGGCCTCCCAAACCCCACGTCACCGTACTCGCCACCCAGAGCTCATGTGTCTTGAGCCATCAGCTGCCCCCACTCCAGGGCTCCGGGGCAGGGGCATCGTCTTAGGCACTTCTGCCCAGGTGCCTCCCTGGGCCTTTCTGTGCCCGCGTATACAGGACCGTTTCTACGCTCGCGGCGGCCTCGGCCACTCCAGCCTCGCAGACTGCCGGGTCCTCGCAGCTACATCCTGCAGCCTGGAGCCTTCCCCGTTCGCGGCGCCACGAACGTTTCCCCACGCCCCACCCTCGACGCCCTCCTTCCCCCTGACCCCACGCGGGAGGAGGGCCCCGTGCCTCTCAGAGGCAGGCTGCCCCTCTTCTAGGCCTCTCTGGACTCTGGGACAGGATCTAAGGTTGGCAGGGGCTGGGCGGAGCCAGATAGAAGGCCGGGCCTAGGGCGCAGTCGGGGAAGGCACCCCGGCCGCGAGTGTGGCCCAAAGGCAGACCGGGGGCGTGGCCAGAGTGGGCTGGAGGCGTGGCCGTCGGCGGGGTGGGATCGGGATCCCCAGAACCTGGCAGCTTCCTTTTCTCTCCCACCCTAGCCAGTTCTGTCGCCCAAAGCCCCACCCCCGCCCTGGCCCCTGGTCCAATAGGCAGACAGAGCGACCGTCGGGAGGCTGCTGGTTCCACTTAACAGAGATCGTTATTTGGGAGGCCGCGCCCAGTTCTCTGGAGCTGCCAGGCATTGTTGGGCGGGGTGGGGGGAGCGCATTCTCTGGGCCTGCGCTGCACCCCCTGACACCCACCCTCCACGTGCTTCCATCCTTTTACAGGTAGACAGCTGGAGGGCCTGGGGCTTGAGCCCCGAGCAGGAGGAGCTAGTCAGGCGCTTGCGTCCCCCACGAGGCCCCCCTTCCCTCCAGTCTGCGCTCAGGCCCGGAGCTGGCTCTAAAAATAGACCAAGGCGAAGGAAAGTGCCCATCCAGGAGGGGATGGGGAGGCCTGAGTCACCGTGTCGGGAGAGCCTTCTTTCTCTCCCCCCCGCCCCCCCACCTCCCACCTCCAGGGCTGGGGACGCCTGGATGGCCGGGCATCACTTCGGCTCTCCTGTCCCGACTCTGCGCCCTTGGCCGGGCGGTGCCTACCTCCCAGGCTGGGCGAGCAGTAGCAGCCACAGCCGGGAAGGATTAGGAGTTCCTGGGCCTGATTTATTTGGTTGTTTTCGTGCGTCTGGCGGCGGCACCCCCGCCTGGCAGGACAGTCACGTCTGCATTGCCCTTCTCTCCCACCCAAGCTCGGGGGGCTGTCCTAGGCTTCAGGCTGGGAACCTGGGCTCACAGCAACACAAAGTCCCGACCTGGATATTAGGGGTTCTGGAGCAAACACTGCCATTCTGTGGATGGGAAAACTGATTTCCAAAGGGAGGAAGAGGCCCATGGCACAGCAGAGTGCCCCATGGCCGCTCTGGACTTCCCTCTACTTCTAGGGCCTGTTTCCTACTATATAGGTGCTTGAGCTGAAGACGACACCTAGGTTTATGGCCCATTCCCCTGTCATTTGGGATTTGTCCTGATGTTGGAAATAATTTTTTTTTTTTTTTTTGAGACAAAGTCTTGCTCTGTAGTCCAGGCTGGAGTGCAATGGCACAATCTCAGCTCACTACAGCCTCCACTTCCTGGTTCAAGCAATTCTTCTGCCTCAGCCTCCCAAATAGCTGGGATTCCAGGCCCTGCCCACACACCAGGGTAATTTTTTGTATTTAGCAGAGACGGGGTTTCACCATGTTGGTCAGGCTGGTCTCCAACTCCTGACCTCAGGTGATCTACCCACCTCAGCCTCCCGGAGGTGTTGGGATTATAGATGTGAGCCACCGCACCAGGCCAAAATAATTTTTTAAAAAGCAGTGGTGACACATTGGGAGTCACATATACCTGGCTTCAATCCCACTCAGCAAGTTACCATCTCTGACACCTATTTTTCTCCCCTTCCAGATGTACAGAGGAGGATTAATGGGTCGTGGTGTGGCAAGCTCCTCTCCCTGGAGGGACTTAGCTAAGGTGATATGGGGAACGGTCACAGGGTACTTGGATGGATCAGAAACACCTGGTAAACTGAGGTGTATATGAGGCCTGAATGGGGGGGTGGTCAGGGGGAGGGTGGCATCCTGGCCCTCACACAGGTCTGGCTCACTTCACCCCTTTCCCATTCCCCTTCCCCATCCCGAGGAGGGGACCTGTTTGGATCATTACAGGTTTAAGATCCTTGGACTTGGGAGGAATGGAATGGGCTCCAGAGTCTCCAGGTTCAGCCTTCCCTTGTTTTCCAAGGGCAGGAAGCCTCCTAAAGCCAAACAATGCATCAAGGCAGACCCTGGTCTTGAACCTAGGCCCCCAGTCCTCTAGTCCCAGGCTCTTTCTCCCACCCACCCGCCACCTGTCCTCTTTTGTTCAGACACACCACTGTCCGGCCTTTTCTGAATGGTCAAGGCTGACAAATACTCCAATTGGTTTTCTTTCTTTACATATGATCGTTTAGGCCACTTCATGGAAATAGGCCTTATGTCTGTCAGAAATGCTATTGAACTCTTAAAGCCTCATGAAACCGGCTATGGGGGCTCAGGGGAAAATGTCAGAGATGAATATGGGTATAAGATGTAGGATAAGAGTCTGCTCAAATAAAAATAAGGTACCTAAAAATGAACATTGTTGAATGTTTACTGTGGGTTTGGCCTTGTCTCATGCATTATCTCATTGAACCCTCACAATTCCACGTGGTTAGTGTTACTATTATCACCCCTTTTGCAAATATGGAAACTATGCCTCTCAGAGATGAAGGAATTTGCCTAAGAGAACAAAGCCAGAAAGCTGCAGAGCCAGGATCACACCCTCTCTTAACGTCTGATTTATTTTCTGCCTTGGTGAACAGTTGGGGTTTCTCCCTGAACTTTCCCTTCCCCTGCTCACTCCCTTAGCCTCCTTTCTAGCCAGGCCAGCAGGCCTCTGCCGCCCAGGCTCTGCTGGGAGGAGGAGGAGCTGGGCCGCCAGAGCTTCTCTCCACCCAGAGATTCCAGGATTCGAAGAATTTACGAGACCAACTGTCTGAGGTTCTTGCATGCAAAGAAAGAACCTGGGAGTCCCTGAATGCTCCCGTCATCACCAAGCATCCCCCAGGAGACTCCTTGGTTTGCCCTTCATGGAGCAGAGTTTGTCCTCTGAAGGAGCTGGACTCCCTCTTTCATTCCTGCAGCAACTATTTATAAAGCACCTAGTCTCTGTCACAGGCTCTAGGGAGAAATGGTAACAAAAGCAGCTCCTTCTGTGGCTTCTGGTTTAGCAGGACACAAAGACACTCAAGCAAATCAATGGCCAATAGTTGATGATCCTCCTCCCTCCTCCAAGCTTCCGCTCAGATCGACCCCCTCTGGGGGCCTGTTCCCAATTTGCTTCCCCACCTCCAAGTGGGAAGGAAAGTGAAGATAGCCTCAAAGCTAAACGTCGAGGGGAGGGAAGCCCGCCAAGGAACTGTGTGTTGCGGTGGTGAAGATTATACCCTCTTTCTGTGGTGGCAATGAGGGTTACACACTCTCATTGTATGTCTAGAATAGCTGGCGTTTATTGAGTTCCAGGAACCAAGCTCAGCACTTTAAATGTAGCATCACAGGTAACACACACAGCATGCTTGTGAGGTTGGGACAATTCTGTTTCACCAACGAGAAAACTGAGCTTTACTCCAGGAAGACGGAGTAGTTTGTCAAAAGTTATACAGCTGCCGGTCGCGGTGGCTCAAGCCTGTAATCCCAGCACTTTGGGAGGCCGAGGCGGGTGGATCGCGAGGTCAAGAGATCGAGACCATCCTGGTCAACATGGTGAAACCCCGTCTCTACTAAAAATACAAAAAATTAGCTGGGCATGGTGGTGCGTGCCTGTAATCCCA
>NW_016107366.1:9163284-9273441 GCF_001604975.1 Cebus imitator | reverse complement strand
GCGTGCCTGTAATCCCAGCTACTCAGGAGGCTGAGGCAGGAGAATTGCCTGAACCCAGGAGGCAGAGGTTGCAGGGAGCCAAAAACTCCCCAAGACACCCCAAAATGGATAAAAAGAGTGAAACTCTGTCTCAAAAAAAAAAAAAAAAAAAAGTGATACAGCTAGTAAGTTGTAGAGGCGGGATGTGAACCTAGTTACCCTGGAGCTACAGTCCCTTAGCCCCTTCCTTTAGCCACCATGCTGAGCTCTTATTTGCCTTTTTTGGAAACAGGATCTCTGTTTGTTGCCCAGGCTGCAATGCAGTGGCATAATCACAGCTCACTGCAGTTTTAACCTCCTGGGCTCAGGAGATCTTCCTGCCTCCGCCTCCTGAGTAGCTGAACTACAGGCGTGCAACACCACACTCAGCTAATTTAAATTTTTTTTTGTAGAGACAAGGGTCTTACTATGTTGCCCAAGCTGGTCTCAAACTCCTCGGCTCAAGTGATCTTCCTGCCTGGGCCCCCACAAAGTGCTGAGATTATAGGTGTGAACCACCATACCTGGCTTTTATTTGATTTTTACAGGTGAAGAAAGTAAGGCTCAGAGGAGCCTAGGGATTAGCTCAAGGTCACACAGCACAGCAGGACTGACTTGTGTTGGTTAGTGGCCAAAGGGATGTTTGGATAAAGGTGTGGTGGTAGCAAGCTATGCCATTCTTGCCCTGAAGGGCTAGGGTCATTAGGTGTGGGATTGGGTCTGGAGGAAGTCTGGGGGCCAGGCCAGTCTGGGGGTTCTCACGGCTGCCTATGTACCAGCCTCACTTCTGCTCCAGGAGAACCTGTGCTACGGGGCAGGAGCCCCTGGGAACACCTAGGCAGACGTGAGCCACATCCCGCTGCCCTGCCTGGGCTTATCTCAGATGGCATCTTGTCCTTGCTCTGCTTAGGCCTGGAGAGATATCTGATAGGTAGGAGAAGAGGATGTGTTAGTTCTCTGCTCTCTGGGAGCTTCTTCTGTCCAGAGAGAGGGAGCATTGCCTGGGTTAGGGATCCTCATGCTGGCAAGCATTTCTGAGAGTCCACTAGGTGCCAGCATCATGTGGGGGACTTTTTCTTTGTCACTATCTCCCTTAATCATTCCAGCAGCCTGAAGTGATAGGCACTGCTGTTATCTCCCACGCAGAAGAAGAGGTTAAGTGATATCCCCGTCATAGAAGCAGTAAGAGCTGGAGTCAGGATTTGAACCTACACGCATGTAATCAAACATCATACTCTCCTGCAGGGGTTCTCAAATGTGGTCCCTGGGTCCACAACATCACAACATCAGTATCACTCTGAGAGTGGGGCCTGACAATCTGTGTTAACAAGTCCTCCAAGCTTGGGAACTCCTACCCTCCTGCTTTACTGTACTTGGGGGACCGCGTGTGACCTGATTAAACTCATGGCCCCTGGGATTAGGCAGAGCGGAGGTCCAATCTCTGTCCCACCACTTTCCAGCCTTAAATCTTCTTCTTCTTCCTCTTCTTTTTTTTTTTTTTTTTTTTGAGATGGAGTCTCGTTCTGTTGCCCAGGCTGGAATGCAATGGTGTGATCTTAGCTCACTGAAACCTCTGCTTCCTGGGTTAAAGTGATTCTCCTGCCTCAGCCTCCCGAGTAGCTGGGATTACAGGTGTGTGCCACCATGCCTGGCTCATTTTTGTACTTTTAGTAGAGATGGTGTTTCACCATGTTGGCTAGGCTGGTCTCGAACTCCTGACTGCCGATGATCCCTCCACCTTGACCTCCCAAAGTGCTGGGATTACAGGCATGAGCCACCATGACCGGCCCCAGCCTTAAATCTCGACTCCTTGTGAAGCGGGGTGATAGCAGCACCTTACCTCTGTGAATTGCGGCGGGGTTAAATGAGATAGTGAATCCAATCTCACAGATGAGCAAAAGGAGTCTCAAAGAGGGAAAATGGCTTGTCCAGGTGCCTGCATGTGAGCTCATTCCCAGAAGGACCCTGCTCTGTGGGCCTGTCTCAAAATGACCAGTTCAAGCCCAGGCTTCCAGCTTTGTCAGCTGTGTAAGCTTCTTCATTCTCAGCATGGGGAAGGTACAACCCTAGGTACTCCTGTGGTTGCTGAGACTACATGAGTTTCTCCACATCACTCAGGCTGGAATGCAGTGGCGCCATCTCAGCTCACTGAAGTCTTGACCTCCTGGACTCAAGTGATCCTCCCACCTCAGACCCCCAAATAGCTGGGACTACAGGCTCACACCACCACACCCAGCCAATTTTTGTGTTATTTTGTAGCGACGGGGTTTCACCGTGTTGCCCAGGTTGGTCTCGAACTCCTGGGCTCATTCAATCCACCTGCCTCAGCCTTCCAAAGTGCTAAGATTACAGGCATGAGCCACCACACCCAGCCGTTAGCTGCTGTTATTAAAGGAAGAGCCGGGCTCCAACTCTGGTGTCCTGAGTCTTCTCATGATCCAGCCCTTGCTTAGAATATGATTAAGAGTTTAAAGAAGGCGAAGTAATATGGGAATTCTGAGGAGCAGAATCTTCCTTTTGGGACAGAGAGGGATTTCTTTTATTTTGTATTTTTGGAGACTGGATCTTGTTCCGTCACCCAGGCTGGAGTGCAGTGGTGCGATCTCGGCTCGGCTCACTGCAACCTCCAGGTTCAAGTGATTCTCCCACCTCAGCCTCCCCAGTAGCTGAGATTACAAGCATGTACCACCATGCCCAGATAATTTTTGTATTTTTAGTAGAGATGGGGTTTCACCACGTTGGCCAGGGTGGTCTCGAACTCCCGGCCTCAAGTGATCTGCCTACTTCTGCCTCCCAAAGTGCTGGGATTATAGGTGTGAGTCACCTCGACCAGCCTGGAACAAGATTTCTGCCCCTCAGCACCACAGACATTTGGGACCAGATAATTCTGACTGTCAGGGGTGTCTTGGGATTGGAAGATGGTGGGCACATTCTTAGCCTCTGTCCTCTCGATGCCAGCGGCAACCCCTCCCCCATTAGGACAATCAGAAATGTCTCCAAACGCTGCCAAATGTCCCTTGGGAGCAAAGTTGCCCCCTGTGGAGAACCACTGGCCAGAATAATTAGGCCAGTTTCTTTTAGATGCTGTAACACACCAGGTAGGTAGGTTAAGCTGGGATTGTATGCCACATGGAGGCCAGGGCCCAGGGTCACACAGTGGATAGAGGTAAGACTGGCACCTAGGGCTTTTGTGCCTGCCACAACTCTGTGAGTCATTCAAAACAAATGGGCAAAGCCCAGGGGCAGCCAAGCTGGGGCTCAGGATCCCTGGAGTGTCTCCCTCCCCCAGTGTCCACCTTCCTGGCCATTGCCACATCCACAGCAGGGCCCACCAGGCTCTGGACTCACCTCTCTTGCAGCTCCAGGATGGTCAAACCAAGCAGGTGTCTGGTAACAAGAGCTGCTTGAAGTAGGATGCCCTGGCGGCTGGGGAAGGTTGCCAGGGCCTAGGTCTCAGTGAGGAGTTTGCCATGGCCCCATAGGGAAGGTGGGCATTATCAGAGAGGAGCACTGGCCTTCCCAATATGACCATAAAGCTGCCAGTCAGAGATGAAATATGGGTCTCTCTGCCACAGGGACGCGGACAGCCGTGGAGACATAGTGGCCCAGCTGATTTAGGGCAAGAGGGAGGGAGAAGGAAAGACAGAGAGGCCGAGATCTAGAGCCAACAAGGTGGAGACCAGACCCAGAAACAGAGACGGGCAGATGGAGAATGAGTGAGACACACACACAGAGACAGAGACAGGGTGAAGAGAGATACAAATGCACAGCGAGATAGGAACAGGGAAGTCAGAGATAAAGAGAGACAGAAGACAGGAGTGTAAAGATGCAGCAAGTGTGAGAAAAAGAGACCAGAGGCACAAAGACGCAGAGATGCAGAGTTAGAGACACAGGGTCCAAGCCAGAGGGCAACAGAGACCCGAGGGACAGAGCTGGAGATGGGCCCGACTCGCTGAGAAGGAAGAAAGAGCCACAGAGATCTCACACAGATACAGAGGACAGAGACAGAGAGAGACACACTCAGAGAAACCAAGCAGGACCAAGCCTGGTCCTCTGCTCTCTGTCTCTCCTCTGCGCCCCAGACGCTGCACCCGGGTGTCTGCAGATGAGGGCGCACATGCATACTCCTGTGTGCTGATGCCACACCTCCTGCGGTGCACGTCCGTGTCTGTGTGCTTGGACAGTGCTTGCGTGCATTTAGCCATTCATTCAATCGTGGGTGCCTGCAGGGTGCCAGGCTCAGCTGAAGGACGGTATTATTGGTGGACAGTGACACTCATGGAGCTTTCGTGCTTATTAGTAGAGAAAGACAACAAGCAAACAAATACCAGAGCTATGTAGAGATTTCAAACAGGGCAGGCCGGGCACAGTGACTCATGCCTGGAATCCCAGCACTTTGGGAGCCTGTGGCAAGAGGATCACTTGAGGCCAGGAATTAATTCAAGACCAGCCTAGGTAACATAGCGAGACTGTGCCTCTACATTAAAAAAAAAAAAAAAATAGCCAGGAGTGGTGACACCAGTCTGTAGTCCTAGTTTCTCAGGAGGCTGAGAAGGGAGGATCGCTTGAACCCAGGAGTTCAAGGCTGTAGTAAGCTATGATCACACCACTGCACTCCAGCCTGGGTGACAGAATAAGACCCTGTCTCAAAAAAAGCAAAGCAAAGCCAACCAACAAACAAAAAAACCCAAACCAGGATCATGTGATGGGGAGCAACTAGCGGCTCCTCATACCTGGTGGTCAGGAAAGGCCACTCTGAGGAGGCAGGACCTGGATATCAGAATGCCAGCCTGGCAAAGATGAGGGGCAAATCCTTCCCAGCAGGGGGAAGAGTTGGTGCACAAGCCACAAGGGGAAAGTCAACCTAGTGACTTCAGGGCTGAGAAAGGAAGTGAGTGGGAGGCTACAGCTTTTGGGGTGAGGTGGACAGGAAGGCAGAGGCGAGATCATAAAGGACTTGGCAAGGCCAAGGGACAGATTTGGGGCTTTATTCTAGGAAGAGGGAGGCAAGAGAGTGAAGCCAACTGATAGGGGTTTGAAAAGGCCTTACTGGCTGCCGGGTAGGAAGTGAGGGGGTAGCGGGGCCCCCAGGCAGCAGGCAGACCAGTTGGGGGCTCTTGCAACAGCCCAGCAGAAGATGATCGTGGCCTGGGCTAGGGTCGTAGCTGGGTAGTGGATGAACGTAGTGGATGAACGTGGGCTGTATTTGGGAGGTGGAATTGACAGGACTGGATGGGGGTGGTAGGGAAAAGGAAGGAGCCAGGGTTTTCAGGTTTTTGCCTGAGCATCAGAATGAATTATGGTGGCATTTAAAGGGATGAGGAAGTCAGGAAGAGCTTATCTGTGAAGAGTAATCAATCACGTGTGATGTGTCTGTGTGTGCACCCGTATGCGCATATGCCTGGGCCCAGGTGTGCACTGTACATATGGGGGTTCCGGTCCACTCTGCAAGCCTCAGGCCTTTAAACCATCTCTGCTTGAATGCGTGGGGGCTCCTGGGCCTGTTCTGGGACCAGCCCCTGTGTTGGCTCTTCACCCTGCCCCAGCCCCAGGGTCTGCCCTGCCAGACAGGGATTCCCCAGTGCGGACGGAGGCCCTTGGGCACCGCTAACATCTGGGCAGACTACCCCAGGTCCAGGAGGCCTTGGTAGCCCCACTCAGCAGCAGCACGCAGGCTCCAGGGCAGCTGGCAGTGATTAGCAGCATTGATTACCTCGTGGTGATGCCATCTGGGGTGAGGGCACTGAGCCCAGCCCCTGGGGATACCCAGCTTGCTGGCATGCAGTGCTTTCTGGTGCTGCATGCATGTAAATGTGTCAGCATGGCTGCATGTATGCATATGTGTACCTGTGTTGGTGTGCTCATGTCTCAGTGGGTGTTTCTCTGGGAGCCAAGTCTGTGTGGTCACCTATGTGTGCACACAAGTATGTGCTGCATATCTGAGTAATTATGCCTGTGGGCACATGCATGTTTGTGTGCACACATGTCTGTGTGTACATGCATGTGTCTGTGTGTGCACATTCAAGTATATGCAGCGCTGTGTGCATGCATTCTGAGAATTACGCACCTGTGTTTGGGTGTGTCCAGGGATATACTTCTGTGGGGTAATCCGGGCTCTTACATGTGTCTCTGTGTATCTTTTATGTGGAGGCATCTCCTGTGCGTCTCCGCGGTGTGTGTTTTAGGGCCAGGGTGTGTCTATGTGAACATGAATGCCTATACATGCATATGGAGTCTGCACACCTGAGTGCTGTGCTAGAACGTACGTGACCTCGTGTTTCTGGATGTGTGCACCTAGGAGGAAGGGAGGAAGGGGCATGGCACATTCTATGATAGTGTTTCTAGGTGTGAGGTGTGTCGCAGGCGTGGCTGTCCCTGTGAGTACCCTTGGGGTGCTGTGGGAAGGCATCTGGCTCTCCCTTCTCAGGTTCCTCCCCCCCTCCCCCCCCACCCCCCCACCCCTCCCACCCCTGTCCCGCCACCTGCCCTGTGTGGGCGCAGTGGGAGCTGTCAGGATGGCACGGGGTTGAGAACACACGCTGAGTCCGGGCTGGCTGGACATGATCCTGCTCCACCGCTGACTAGCTGTGGGGTCCCGGGCAAGCTGTGCTTTTCTTATGCTGCATGTTTGGGAATAAAAATGGAATTCTGCCTCACGTGGTTGTCAAGATCGAACGAGTTAGCATACGTGAATTTCCACCACAGAGCCTGACATACATGTGTTTCCCACCTCTCCCAAGTGCCCACCGCCGGCGCAGCACCCTCGAGCAGGGCAGGTGGGGCCTGTGCCTGCCCATCCCTAGGGCCAGAGTACTCAGAAGGCCCCACCCCCTCTGCTTCCCGCCCGCTGAGCTCAGCACTTCCCAGGCCCCACCGCTGCCACTGCCACATCTGGGGCTGGCTCCTCACTGGGACCACAGCGGACGCCTCTGTGGTGTGGTCGGGGTTTCTGCTGACTCAGCGCCTCTGGGTCTGGAGGTGGGAAATCCCAGGGCTGTCCCCCCAACCTCCCCTGCCCCGGTTAGCTGGGGCCACACCGCTGGGCCCATTGCTTTGACAGGGCACCCCTCAGTTGGGGGCCCTCAGTTTCTCCCTCTTCAGCCCAGCGTCTCATGGCCTCTTGAACCTACTTTGTGGCTTCTCAGCCTCGGTTCAGCCCACGGGGAGGGGACCCTTGGTGGGGGGTTCACCTTGGTCCGCGGCCCTGCCTCTGGACAGAACTGGAGATGTGACCCTCTCCTTCCTCCTCAGAGCTCCAATCTTTCAGCCCAGCTCAATTCCTCTTGCGTCCTTGAACCCTGAAAATAAAGCAGCTCCTTCCCCAGTGCTGGTATAAAGGCTCGAAATCCAGTCCCGTCCCCGCCAGGGATCTCAGCGATAACGGTAATAGCAGCAGATAATTACTGAGCTCCTGTATGTGCCAGACCGCGTGCTAAGCACTCTTACAGCCTTTCCCCCATTTCCGGCTTACAGAAGGCCACGAGCGTGTGCTCTCACGATCCCATCTTCCAGATGAGAAAACGGAGTACGGTCACATTGCACATTTGGAGCTGCAAAGCCAGAGCAGGGGGCAGGGATCTGAGCCTTTCCAACCTCATGGAGCCAGGAGGAAGAAGACTCCCTCAGTCTGGCTTCTCGGAGTCAGGCCAGAGCAGAGGGGGTTAATTTAGCACAGGGGAGGGAGGGGTTTCCTCCCCTTCCTCTGTGCTCTCCTCCTCCCAGTACGGACAGACTAGGGACAGACTGACTGGGAATGTTAGGCCGAGGAACTGGAAAAAGCTGACCACCGAGGCTTGGGCGGCAGCCACACCATGGGTGCCACGCACTTGGGAGGAGGGTCTCTATCCCTCTCCCTCCACCTCCTTCCCCCACCCATAACCCCCGCAGCCTTCTGGGGTCCCAGCCAGGACTTGGATAGGAGGGCACTTCAAACTCCAGGCCTGGTTCTTAAAGGGCTCACAGGAGCCCCCTTCCAGGGCAGCTCTGGGCACGCAGGGTCCCGCCTAGCTCGAGGCTGGCTCACCTGGCAGGGAGGCACGAGGGGCGGGCCTGGGAGCTCGGCCAGACCCGGGGAAGGGCGGGGCTATGCACCCCGCAGTCCAGCCGCCTCTGCTGGCGCTGGAGCCCCCTCCCAGCTCTCCTCCTCCTCCTCCTGCCTGGTGGGCCGGTCCAGCTGTGTTCCATTAGTGTCCCTGGCAGGTCCCCAGCCCCCTGGAACCGCCCCTCTTCCCCCACCCGGAGTGGCCGGCAGTCCTCGGCAGGCAGGCGTGCACGGGGCAGCAGACAGACAGCCGGGAGAGCTCGAGCGCCAGGAAGCTGGGGACCCGTGACCCTCAGGAAGAGATGGAGAACTCCCAGAGGGCCTGAGGAACCTGGGCCCTGCTTCCTCAGGCTGCTGCCTGGACGGCTCAGTGAGGTGGGGGGATCCCAGGCCACTGGTAAGTGGGGATACAGTGGGTGGCCTCAGGGCTCTGGGCTGAGAGGCCCTTTCTGCCCCTGACTTGCTGTGTGACCTGGGGAAAGTGGCATTCCCTCCCTGGGCTTTGCTCGTCTTCTCTAGAGCGAGATGAGCTCTAAACTCCAACCTGGTTCTGACTGTCCCTGCGGCCAAATCTATGCCTCGGTTTTGAGGTGAGCGGTCTCCTTGGAAGCTTCTCTGGCTCTGTCCCTGTAGCCCTCCACTCTGGCTGGAGCCCGAGGAGTGGGGACAGGATCACACCCATCCTCACGCCTCCACACGCACCCACGCGCGGCCCACAGCTGGAAGCCCTTCTATTGGCTGGCAGGAGGGGAAGGCCAGGATAGGGTTTGAGAGGTGGGATGGGGGATGAATAGGCTGGGGGCACAGTTCTGTCCCAGGGAGAAGGGGGCTGGAGTCCTAGCTCCAAATATATTGGAATAAGGGGTCCTTTTTGTTTTCATTTCCTATCCAAGACTGACAGAAGGAAAATCGGATTCCATTAGAGTTGGAAGGAATGAGGTCAGACTGGCATTAGAACTTCCCAACAGGAAGACCTACGGGACGGGTGGTCCTAGGCTGGCTGCGCACACGTGGGTATATGCAAGCTGCTGTGTCTGGGTCTATCAGCGAGCATATGTTTCTGTGAGCATGCCTGTGTGCAGATAGGTGTGTGTGCACACTGGTACCACATATGTGTCCTGATGTACATGTAGCTGTGCATCTGCGTGTGCTGCCTGACTCTATGTTTGTGCACGTGAGCTGCCTGTCCTGGGGGAGGCCAGATGATGTATGGCTCTGCTGGCCGCTTGCTGAGCCTGCATTGATTTATCTGGGCCCATCCATCAGGGTTTAATAAAACTAAAAGACGAGCATCCATCAGCGGGGCGCTGGCTATGAGAGCCTGAGCCCTAGAGACCTGTTCTCCTGTCCACTGTACCCATGGGGAAAGCTTCCGTGGCCCCCACACTGCCTGTGGAAGCCTGTAGCCCACAGTCTCAGGCCAGTCACCAGCCCCTGACCTTGTGGGTGCCTGGCAGGGCTGCCTGGGCTGAGTCGGGTGCAGCTAGTAAGGTATCAGGCCCGTATATACACCAGGACAGTGCACAAGTTGTTAGGCTGTTGAAAGTCTTCCATGTGTCTTGATGAATAGCCTCTGTTTTAAGCCCCCATCACTATTCCAACTTCTCTGGCCTTTTAAGACTTTCTAGACCTCTCTTCAATCCAGCAAGTATCCACTGGCGAGGCCGGATGCTGCCTGGACACGATTTCAGTGCAGTGGGCAGCTTTCTGCTCTGGCTGGTTGGTATCCGTGCCATACCGGTGGTTAAATATTTTGAATATCACCTCTGCCCAAATCCTAGCCCAAGGCCTGTGGTTGGGCCCCTGGGACAGACTGATGCCTGGCCAGACCTTCTGCCACCCCAATACCAGTGCCCCACGGGCTGGCTACTGCTTGCCCACATGTGGAGTTGTGCTGTGTGAACTCAGAAATCCGCCTTCCCGGTCTCTGTGGTTTTCAGGTGCTGTGGCTGTAGCTGACCTCTTTGGACCAGGATGTGGGTATCCTGGGCTCCTGGCCTGTGGCTGCTCGGCCTCTGGGCTACCTTCAGCCATGGGGCAAATACAGGTGAGATGACACAGGAGACTCAGAGTATCACAGCTGCAGAACTGGGTTCCTGGGGTGCTGGGGTCCTTGCACATATGTGACCACGTATGTATGGTTGTATGGGCAGTTATAGCAGAGTCTAGGGGCTAGGCTTGGGGTGGTCTGGGGCGTGGGCACCCTTGAGCCTGTGCGCGGTCAGCTGGAGAGCGTGTGCACATGTGTCTTCATACGTTTATGTCTCTGAGCATCTGTGTTTGTCTCTCAGACTGGTTCTATGCATTTGTAGGTATTCCTGTGTCTCTGTGTGTAAGAGAACACCCCCCACCCCAATACATAAGCCAAGCCTGTGGACACATTGCTGGTTGGGCCAGTGGGGTGGGGAGGAACAGGCAGTGAGCTCACCCAGCAGAAGGACGCCGCCTCCCCAGAGAACCCCAAGTCCCGCAGATCCTTTTCATGGTGGAGACTCCATCCCTCTAGCTCACGTGCTTCTCCTTCTCCACGGCTGGCCCTGAATCCCCAATAAAAGGCCCGCCCCAAGGCCCAGACTCTGGATGAGACAGAGGGTGCAGCTTTCCAGGGCCCAAAGCCAGGGGAAGTTGACCGGGCAACTTGCCTGGCCTTGCTGGGTGCCCTCTGGGCTCAGTAGCTCAGCCGCCTAGCCAAGCAGGAACAGAAATCCTAGAACCCAAATCCAGCTAGGAAAGGCAGAAAAACCAAGGAGCTGAAGTGACAGGGATTGTGCACCGGGGTGAGTGTGACTGCCTGCCCCTTGTATGTGCACATATGTGTTTCTGCTTGTGTGTGCGTGAGCTTTGCTCTCCTCTCCCTCACCGGGTCCCCTCGGGGGATGGGGCAGAGAATTTCAACATCTGTAAAGAATCTGGGCCCATTGCCAAGGGGTGAGTCACCCACTGCTGCTGTGATGCTGAAGACAGTGATGGTCTTTCTGACCAGACTTGGGGGAGGGAGAGTCCAGTGGGGTCACTGGGACCAGGACCCAGGGACACAGGATTCCTTCTTCCAGCCAGTCTAGCCAGGAGTGCGAGGCCAGCTTCTAGGAACTGTTTTCACTGTCTTCTCCCACCTATCCCTCTGCGTTGATGAGAAGGCCTTTTTGATTCTGGTCTCTGTCATTCCTGTTGTAGCACCTCCCCCAACACTTCCGCTCAGTCAGCCCCAGGAGAGGGCAGCCCATGGCTGCCCACCTGTTCTTTCAGGGCTTTGGAAACCTGAATTAAGCTGTCTCCTTCTCTGGGAGCCCTTACCCCTTAATGTGCCCTGCCTGGAGCTCCGAGGCCCTGGTGGTACCCTTGAGTTTGTGGTCTCCTCAGACCCTTAGTCTCTTCTCGCTGTTTCACAAGGTGGTTATTCAGGTAAATGTTCATTCTGTTGGCTCAAACTTGTGTCTGGCCTGCTCGTCTACTTTGGACATAGGAAGTTCCCATTGCTGGGAGCACGTGTGCCAGCTGCACAGGTCATCCCTGGTGGCAGGATGGCTACAACTCCCACATGTACAGACATGTACATATAATTGTACATAACACAAAGTGTGCATGATTGTGGCATTTCCTCACCCCCGAAGAGCTCCTCTGCCCCCTACCTGGGTGTATGTCATGAGAGGGCACATGTGTAAATACACAGCTCCCCACTCCATCCGAGCTCGAGGACCGCTTAGAGTTTCGTGTATTCTCTCCCATTCCGACCTAGCTCCTGACCTGGAGTGTTGGGAGATTTGGGTTCCTGGAGTTCTGGGCTTTCTCTGTTGTCGGCTCACTTAGTGGCCTTGGCCCAGACCTCAGTCTTGGACCTCAGTCTTCTCAACTGTATGCTGGGCGGCCTTCCGCCTCCCCGGAAAGCCAGGGTCAGAAGGCAGGTGGTAAAGGCAGATCTAGCTGATGTCCAGAGTGAGGACTATAAACCTGCTCCCTCCCAGGTTCTCCAAGCGTCCAACTGTGCAGCAATTGTGGCCTGAGTGCACCTAATACCCCCCTGCCCCTTCTCTTCCAGGTGCACAGTGCCCACCTTCACAGCAGGAAGGACTCAAGTTGGAACACAGTAGTAGCCTGCCAGCCAACGTGACTGGTGAGCGCCCATCCATCGCATCCTGCCGACCCCGAGACCTTCCTCTGGGAGTGATCTGTACCCCTCTCCACCTGCTCAGCTGAGCTCTTCACCTGGTGTCTCCCCCAAAGGCTTCAACCTCATTCGCCGACTCAGCCTCATGAAGACGTCTGCCATCAAGAAGATCCGCAACCCCAAGGGGCCTCTCATCCTGCGCCTGGGGGCAGCCCCCGTGACCCAGCCCACCCGGTAAAGCCATCCATGCGACCACCGAGAATCAACACTGACCTCAGCCGTGCTCCCTGGCAACTCTGGATGTGGGGCCTAAGCCCGGGGGCCTCTCTGTGGGTCATCTCATCCCACCACCTGCCAGGAGTCAACCTGGCCCCCACCCCAGGCTTGCAGGGTGGGCTGAGAGGGGCACCTGGCAGACCTACCTTCTGTGCCTCTCCCCTGTCTCTGGCCAGCAGTGGGTGGGAACAGATCTGCACCCTATGGGCACTGTGAGAACACAGGATGTGGGTGGGAACTTGGCAAGAGTCGTGTATGTGTGTGTGTGTGTGTGTGTGTGTGTGTATGTGCGCGCGCATACATGTGAGTGTGTGCACCCACATGTGTGAAGTCCAAACTCCCACAAGCCCCTGGGTGGTCTGGCCCCTGCTTGCCTCTTCAACCTCAGCTCTCAAAATGCTGTTTTTTCCCTCTTGCTGCTCTAGTCATGCTGAACTCTTTCCAGCTTTTTCAGCATCTCTCCTTCCACCCTAGGCCCAGTTATTCACCCAGGGTATCCTGGATTCGCTGGAAGCACTTATTCAATTGCAATGCGACAGTGAAATAGCCATTGTGGGATTCTTTGCTCATGGCCTCCCTGGCCCCATCAGACTTGAAGGCTCCATGAGGGCAGGCACTGCCTCCGTATTTTCACCACTCTGTGTGTGTGTGTGTGTGCGTGTTTTACACTTGATCTTAACCCAAAGGCCAAGAAGTGATTGTGAGTGTGTTTTTTGAGACCAAGTCTTGCTCTGTCACCCAGGCTGGAGTGCAGTGGCATGATCTCGGCTCACTGCAACCTCTACCTCCTGGGTTCAAGTGATTCTCCTACCTCAGCCTCCCAAGTAGCTGGGATTACAGGTGCCCACCACTACACCTGGCTAATTTTTATATTTTTATTAGAGATGGGGTTTCACCATGTTGCCCAGGCTGGTCTCTAACTCCTGGCCTCAGGTGATCCTCCTGCCTTGGCCTCCCAAACTGCTGGGATTTCAGGCATGAGCCACCGTGCCTGGCCTTTACCACTGGATTCCCAGCAGCCAGACCCACACCTAGCAGGTGGAAGGCACTCAGTGAAGGTGTGGAGAGTGAATGAATGTATATATGATGCGAGTTGAGTGCCTGTGCATGTCTTGGGTAGGCTCAGCAATCCTGAGGGCCCAGGGTGGGCAGTAATTGGGACTTCACCGGAGCCTCAGGGCACCCTGCCTGCTCCATCTCCAGACGAGTATTCCCTCGGGGTCTCCCAGAGGAGTTTGCCCTGGTGCTGACACTACTGCTGAAGAAACACACCTACCAGAAGACGTGGTATCTGTTTCAAGTGACCGATGCAGATGGGTACCCACAGGTGAACCTCCCCTGTGCCCTTACTGCTTCTTAGGGCGTTGGGTAATACCAGTCCAGCCCAACTTTCTTCCTGGCTTGATTTCTGGGGTCTCCCTGCTCCATCCTGTGCCTACCTTCAAGTTTGCCCCCAGCCCACTGGTACCTGCCTCATTTTTTTCAGGATGTATAGCTCCTTGACCCCAGCCAGCGTTCTTCCCTTTCTGGGTCTCAGTTTCCCCTCCTGTGAAATGAGCCTGGGGGCCCTGAATGTGCCCATGCTGGGACTCTGGAGCTCTTAATCTTTGTCCTGCCCCTTTCTCCATTCCATTCAGATTTCCCTGGAAGTCAATAGCCAAGAGCGGAGCCTGGAGCTCAGGGCTCAGGGCCAGGACGGCGACTTTGTGTCCTGCGTCTTCCCAGTGCCCCAGCTCTTCGACCTGCGTTGGCACAAGCTGATGCTGAGTGTGGCTGGACGTGTGGCCTCTGTGCATGTGGACTGCAGCTCAGCCTCCTCCCAGCCTCTGGGGCCCTGGAGACCCCTGCGGCCCATGGGCCATGTATTTCTCGGCTTGGATGCTGAGCAGGGCAAGCCTGTCTCGGTGAGTGCTGGGTCAGGCCCTGACCTCTGTTCCTCTCTTCTGGGAACCTGAATGAGCTTCCTGGAATCTGCATCAGAACAAGTCCTTCCGCTCAGAATCTTCCCCTGCTTTTCCATTGCCCTCCAAACGCAGCCTAAACATATTTACCTGGCATTCAACGCCCTTCATGATCTGGTCCCTATAAGTGTCTGCAGCATCGTCTTCCTTTACATCTCTGCATGCAGCGCTGCTCTGATCAATTCCACCCTGTCACCCAGCTCACCTAGTACTTTCACACTGCTGTGCCTTCGGCTACACTGCCACCTCCACCTGGAATGCCTTTCCTTGCATGCTCATCTGCCGTGTAGCTACCAGCCCTTCAAAGCCCAGCATGAATGGAGCCTCCTCCTCTTTTGTTCCTCTGGGCCTGCTCTCCCTCGTTCCCGTGCGCACAGTTTTGTTCGGCCTTTGGCGACAGCTCCATTTTTGATGTCTCCCAGGCCAGACCAGAAACACCCTGAGGTCAGATCCTGAGGCAGAGACATCTCTGTGCCTCCTTAGGGGCCGGGACACAGAGCTATTTGATAAAATGAAGTGAAATTGATGTGTGTGTCCCCTGCAGTTTGACCTTCAGCAGGCCCACATCTACTGTGACCCGGAGCTCGTGCTGGAGGAGGGTTGCTGTGAGATTTTACCGGCAGGGGTGAGTGGCCCAGCCCTCGCACTGCCCAGGGATACACTGTGCCAGAGATGAGGGTCTAGAAGGTGATGCCTGGAGGTTTTAGGAGGAGCCGGCTTCTGTACTGACCCTAGCCCTGCCCCTCCACTGAACAGTGCCCCCCAGAGACCTCCAAGGCCCGCCGGGACACCCAGAGCAATGAGCTCATCGAGATCAATCCACAGACTGAAGGCAAGGTCTACACCCGCTGCTTCTGCCTGGAGGAGCCTCAAAACAGCCAGGTAGGTGGGCAGGGCAGGCAGATGCCAGCACAGGCAGGCACAAGTGAGATACCCCTCCTCTGACCTGATTGACGTCTGCTGCCAGGGTCAGTTGGTCATGTGCCCAGGGCAGGAGGGCACTGGAAGCCCCCCATTTGTACACCACCCCTAAAGGATTCAGGGAGGCAGAGGCAGCCCATTGGGTGGTCCTGTGCCCACTTACCTATGGGTGTTGAGAATGGTACCATCTAGCTCTGGCACTGCCTAGACCCTCACGGATGTCATCCAAACTCTTCTGATGAGGGCAGGACCAGGCTTGTCCCTCACAGGCAGTTTCTCCAGGACAGAGATACCTGGGATCAGAGGTCAGGTCATACTGCTTCCCCCAGGGATGGCTCACTCTTCTGTGCCCCAGCGCCAGCCAGTGCCAGACTGGTTCTAACCCAGCACCATGGCCAGCTGCCCTGCCCACTCTCAGGTTCTTTAGAGGTGGCACGGAAGCCTGGTTCCTCCCGTAGCCCCACCTCCGACTGGGCAGTCTCCCTGCCTGCCCGGGCATCCTGCCCAGCCTTGGGCTACGGGAACACAGGATCCCATTGATGCATGGTCTTGTTTGCTCTGACATCACATGGGTGGGTGGGGGGAAAGGAAGGGGACCTGTTGGGGCA
Organism: Cebus imitator; assembly: GCF_001604975.1. NCBI lineage: Eukaryota > Metazoa > Chordata > Mammalia > Primates > Cebidae > Cebus > Cebus imitator. Next base: position 9,257,511 of record NW_016107366.1, on the reverse strand, counting down.
GCCACAGGGCCCTGAGTGGGCCCTTGAAGCCCTGGGAGGTGCCAGATGCCAGGCTGAGGGGATACCTGGTATCCATGCCCCCTGCCTGGGTGCCCCTGTCCAGCATGGGCCTCAGAACTGCCCCCTCCTCAAGGGTTTCTCTTTGCTCTGTCTGCCCAGGTGGATGCCCAGCTGACAGGAAGAATCAGCCAGAAGGCAGAAAAGGGAGCAAAGGTAGAGGCGGGGGTGGGGGCCACGTGCCCTCAGTCTGCCCTCTGTGCCCCTGTAAACCCCCAGGGATAAGGTGCCCTGCTTCCACTCTCCTCCTGCCTTTCCCACCTCCTGGACAGAGCTTAGGAAATGTAGGTGCCAGCTCTGATCAAGATGGATGGATGGGGTTGAGATGGATACAGTGCCTGGCACTCTGTGGAGTGCCCACTCCTTTTGGTTTGGAGCTAGAGGTGTTGGAAACAGTGCTAGGCCCCCTGAGCTCCCTGCCCATTCCCACGCCCCCCCACCCTTTCCTCAGGTCCATCGGGAGACAGGAGCTGATGAGGTAAGCCTCCCAGTGGGATGGCAGCAGGGGAGGTGCCAGCATGAACCCTTTGGACCAGGCTTTGGTCACAGAGCCTGAGCATGAGGGTGCCAGCTGACTACACAGCTCTCGGCATTCCTTGGGGGCCCAATGCTGGGTCCTGTCTACCCACTACCTCTCCTTGGGTTGGGGATAGGTAGCCCTGGAGGGCACTCCTGCTGAGTTGGCAGCAAATGGCCACAGGCATCATGGGGAGAGCCTAGCCTTCAGCCATGGTGTCCTTTTATTCTGGGCTGTACTCTGCCCCAGCATGCTGTGTGACCTGGGGCATATTGCTATTCCTCTCTGGGCTTCAGTTTCCCATCTGAAAAATGGCTATGGGGCTGGGTGGGTGGGAAATGACGGGTGAGGCTTGTTTTATAGGATTCCTGTCTTCAGGCTCTCCTCAGATTCCACTTAAGACATGCGTGCTATTCTGTGGGCCTGGCGGTGGTGGAGGTGGGGAAGGCCCACCCCAGGGGCTCAGAATTGACCTCTTGGCCTGTTCTTCCCTTTCAGTGCCCGCCCTGTGTCCATGGTGCCCGGAACAGCAATGTGAGTGAATGGAGGGTGTGCAGGGTGGAGTGGGCAAGAGCTGGGAGTGGATGTTGCCTAGAGCTGGCTGGCAGTCTCCCGGGTGAGGACAAGGGGGTCTTTGTGCACTTCCACACTCCCTCCCTGCCCATCTCCCAGAGCCGGGCTTGACCCCCACTTCCATCCCCCCCAATGCAGGGCTGTGTGGAAGAAAGCCTGTGATCTGCCTTGTCATCCACAGTGTGTTGGGGTTCAGGGCATGGGCATGGGGTGGGGGCCGGCAGGACCAGGGCCTTGGTTGTTGATCCCAGCTTTGCAGTCCCCATGAGGTCTTAGCCTGCTCTGGTGGAGGCTTCCTGCGTTCTCCTGGAGGCTTAGAGAAGCGGAAGGGCTGGCTGAGCCCGGTGAGGGCCTGCAGTGTTGGCTCCGGGCCTGGTATCCCTTTCTAGCTGGACTTGGTCCAGCCTTCCTCTGGGGGTCCAGAAGGGCAAGGGAGAGGGGCTCAGTGTGAGCCCAGCTGGCACCCAACTGTGCCTTTTCCATAGGCAGCACGAGTCACCTTTCTTCTGTGGCCTGACGTTCTGAGTTGACCTGCCACATTGGTTCACCAACGGCACAACCCCAGCTACCCTCAGCTCCAAGCCCCCTGACTTTGGGGGATATTAGGAGTACCCTCTCTGCTCCCTGCCCCTCTTTCAATTCAGCCCCCCACCAAATCTGGTAAGGCGGATGGTCCCCAGATGTGCAGGGGTTACCATGGAAACCGAGCAGCCGTATTATTCCAGCAACTGGGAGGCAGAGCTAACGAAAGCCAGGCAGGTTAGAGGAGGCAGGTTGGACTCTCTGGAAATGTTGCAGCCTGAGGACATGCAGTCAGCTGGCTGGTTTGCCTGGGAGGCAGAACGGAGGCTGGGATACAGGCTGCTGGTCCTGCTACCATGCTGTGTGACCCCATCTAAATTGCTTAACTTCTCTGGGCCCCTGGTTTTCTCTCTCTCCCGGAAGTATGATACCCTCTCCTCTGTCCCCTCAGGTCACGCTTGCTCCCTCTGGCCCCAAGGTGAGTCGTAACGGAGAACAGGACTTTCCTGTCCTCTTTGGCACCCCCAGCCATCCCCACAGCATGTGACCCTGCGGCTGTGTGTTTATATCAGGGCCAGCTGAGCCTGTATGTGTGTAGGGCAATTAGGTGTATGTGTGGTAGAGAAAGTAGGGGGTTGTGTGTGTACAAAGATGCTAAGAGCGGCCCCTTTTCTGAGGCCCTACTGTACACCAGGCCCTGGGCCACACCTGTGCACACTTCTTACTTTTCTGAGCCCTCTCACTACTCAGCCTACAGGGTGGCTGCTATCATTTTACTTCAGGGGAAACTGAGGACCAGCTGTGCCCACATATGTCTGACTGGGTGTGTCAGAATGATTATGTGTGGGTGTGGCTGCGTGCATCTCTGGGACACATGCTTGCACACGTGTGGCACACAAAGGCTGGGGTTCAACCCATAGGCCTGTGGGCCTAACGAGGCCTCAGAGCTTGTGAGTCATCAGGAGGGAACCTACGCAACTATGGGTTGTGCTTGTGTGTGCTCGTCAATATCGTTTTATGGCTGAAGAAACTGAGGCTCAGAAAGGTGACATGACCTGCTCTGAGTGACATGCTAGCAAGTACAAGATTTGAAGCCAGGCAGCCTGACGCTCAGCCAGCATGGGTTTCTGCCACCCTGCATGCGTGTCCGTATCCTCCAGCCGTGCTGTGTGTGAGCTGATGTGCTGGATACGGGTGTGGGGGATGGGACATCCCCTGCTTGAGACGGCAGATTTGCCAAATATAGCCTCTTGGGGTGGGAGGCCTTGTGGATGGACGCGTGTGGAATCCGTATGCCTATGTGCGGTGGGGGTAGAGCGGTGGACACTACTCACATGTGTGCACATTTGCACACCCATGTATGGTGGGAGGGTGGAGGGGGCCAGGGGTGGGGAGAGCCTCCTTGAGGCTCCCATGTGCACCCTGTGGTCCAAGCTTCCATTCTGGTTTCACTCTCAGGGAGGGAAAGGTGAGCGGGGCCTGCCTGGTCCGCCAGGCTCCAAGGGAGAGAAGGGAGCACAGGTAAGTGTCCCAGCCTGGCCCGTGGCAGGACCCTTGCCAGCTGTGCCCTGGGGTGAGGTGGGATGTGAGCCATCACCCTGTCATCCCAGCAGAAAGCCTGCAGCCTGGCCCAGATCAGGGGCTGGGGGTGAGGGCCAGGGTCTTTTTCTAGGGGTTTGGGTGTGGAAGCCTCTCTTTTCTAGGGATACTTAGGACTATGGGGTTCCTGGGCCTATCCCCCTCACAGCAGGTCTAGGGGACTTCCCTGGGAGTTCCTGCCCCTGATCCTTTGTTCCCTACCCTAGGGCAATGACTGCGTTCGAATCTCCCCGGATGCCCCGCTTCAGGTAAGACTTGGAGGCGATGCCTGCTTCAGGGCTGATATGGGGCCAGCCCCTGTGGAGGTGCTGTGCACTTGGCAGCCTATCCAGTGACCCTCTGTCCCCCTCAACACTGTGCTCCCCTGTTCAGTGTGCAGAAGGCCCGAAGGGAGAGAAGGGGGAATCGGGAGCTCTGGTGAGTGTGGGACTGGGGATAGGGCAGGGGTGGTGGGTCCTGGGCCCAGCCTCACCCTCCCTGTCTCACCCTCCTTCTTCACCCTCCCTCCTCACCCTCCCTCCTCACCCTCCCTCCTCACCCTCCTTCCTCACCCTCCCTTCCTCACCCTCCTTCCTCACCCTCCTTCCTCACCCTCCTTCCTCACCCTACCTTCCTCACCCTCCCTCCTCACCCTCCCCTTCCTCACCCTCCTTCCTCACCCTCCTTCCTCACCCTCCCTCCTCGCCCTCCCTCCTCCCCCCCCCTCCTCCCCCCCCCTCCTCCCCCCCCCCTCCTCACCCTCCCTCCTCACCCTCCCTTTCCTCGCCCTCCTTACCTCACTCCCCCTTCCTTTGTGTCCCCTCCTCATCTCAGGGACCCTCAGGACTCCCAGGCTCAACAGGCGAAAAGGTAACAAGCCTGGATTTGGAGGGGCGGGCTCCCCAGGGAGATCTGCGGGCTCTACAGGCATGAGGAAGAAGGAGCCGGGTTCTCGGAGGAGATGGTGTCAGTGAGCATGGGGTTGGCAGGACCCTCCCACACCCATCCCGGTCATCCTGCCTGGTCCATATGCCCAGCCGACCTGGCGGGGAATGCCACAGACTCATCCAGTGGCCTGGCTGGTCTGGAAGTTCTTCCTGCTGTCTACCCTCCTGTGCTGACTGAAGCCGCTCACCCTCAGGGGAGACAGAGACCAGGGCTCTAGAAGGCAGTTGTCCCTCCCCCAGGTGGAGCTACCTGGCTGTCCCAGTCCCTTCCCTCATCCTGGTTGCTTTGCTTCTTCCTTCCCCAGGGCCAGAAAGGCGAGAAGGGCGACGGAGGCATCAAGGGCGTACCGGGAAAGCCAGGCCGGGATGTAGGTTCCTGGGACCCTTCCCCACCGCCACCGCCAGCATGGGGTCTGAGGATGCTGGGATTTAACCTTCAGAATCCAGCTCCCTCCCCTTGCTCAGATAGGACAGGGAGGGGCTGTGCCCCAGGAAGCACAGCAAGAAGGGGACAGAAAAAGGACCTGGTCCCAGGGCTCCTCACTCCCAGCCCCAGAACCTGAACCTCTAACACCCTAAGACTGACATGTGTTGATCTCAGGGCACTGGGGTGGGCTCCGGCTTGGGGCAGGGTGGGGAGGGTGAGACAGGCAGGCATGTACCTGTCCCCATGGGGAAGTGCCAAGCCTCAGGGCTGTTCCTACACCCTCCCCCCAACCCCCCACAGGGCCGGCCTGGAGAGATCTGTGTCATTGGACCCAAAGGGCAGAAGGTGAGTTGTGGGTGTTTGTGGGGTGGAGATGGGGTGGCAGGGCTGAGGTGGCAGCTCTCTGATGCCCACCTTATGTTCGTGCCAGGGGGACCCTGGTTTTGTTGGGCCTGAAGGGCTGGCAGGAGAGCCCGGGCTCCCCGGCCTCCCTGGACCCCCTGGGATAGGACTGCCTGGGACCCCAGTGAGTACCCCCTTGCTTCTCTTGCTGTCCTTTTCTCAGAGACCCCTCTCCCATTCTGGCTGGGGGGGATAAAGCCCTGTCCCAGGGTTCCTGGCTGGAGGAGAGGGTGCCGGTAGAAGATCTTGCTGTAGTGAGAGGTCCCTGGAAACTTCCACCTGACTCTGTTTCTGCCCTCAGGGGGATCCAGGTGGCCCGCCAGGCCCTAAGGGAGACAAGGTAAGCAGAGGTAGGCGTGTGGGCACTCGGAGAGTTCCATGCTTGGCAGGAGGAGAGAGGAGAAGGGGCCAGGGTGGCCTCCCACAGGGGAAGCAAGTCCCAGGGAGGAGGCCGGGCCTTTGGAGGAGGAGGCTGGGCTTGGCTTGGCCAGGCCCCTTGGTGGGGAGTGCCCTGTCCACATCCGGGGGCTCACTGAGGTGGGAACCTTGGCCTGCGTTCCCGGTATGGGGGTGGGCAGGCCTAAGTGTTGTCAAGACCAAAGCAGACTTTGCTGGAGGGCCCAAGCTCATTTGAGGGCCTTGTGCCTGGATGTGCAGAAAGCCCTGGAAATTTCTGTGTGACTGCTGTGATTCCCCTGGGGTTGTGTGGATCACCTCCTAGCCTGTGCACCAGTGAAGGGGCACACAGAGGCCTCGTTTTCTCCCTTCCTTTGAAACCCAGCATGGCTTGGGTTAGACACGGAGGGCAGGCAACAGGAACCGACCAAATGGAGCCAATGGCGCCAGGAGATTTGGCAGAGATTGTTCTGCCATCAAGAGGGGCACGGGTGGGGAGGGGGAATGCGCCGAGGTCGCACTGGCCAGGAGGCTCCCCACTTAACCTTCCTTCTGACCACAGGGCAGCTCTGGGATGCCAGGAAAAGAAGGCCCTGGTGGGAAACCTGTGAGTGACCCCCAATCTGGTTGGGGAGGGTCGGGTGTTCCAAGGCCTCCAGAGGGAGGGCTAGGTCCTTGGGCCCTCAGTGGGCACATCAGCCCTGGCCCTGGCACTGATTCCCACTGACTCTTTTCTAACAGGGGAAGCCAGGTGTGAAGGGAGAGAAGGTGAGTCCCCGGCCTGGCTGCCTAGATCAGGGTGGGAATGGGACCCCCGTCTCTGCAAATGACAGGGAGCATCAAGGGCCCTAGGCCTAGGGGTGCTGGACCTTCCTCGGGGAACCCCCACCCTTTCTTCCTCTGATGTCCTTGTGCGATCAGTTCATAAAGAACCTGGCTTGGAGGTTTGCTGGGTTCAAACCCTGCCTCCGCCGCACACATGGTTGTGAATGTGCCGTCAGTTAGCTTCTCTCATAGCCCGTTTCCATTGCCTGTCAGTAGGACACAGTTGTGTTTTAAGGCTGACTGCGAGGATGTAGTTTTGTGTGACCCTGGAATCTTGTGGTGAATGAATGAGTCACTTGAACAGGAAGCTCCAGCAGCATTCCTGATGTCCACTTTGATGTTGGGGGTGGGGAACTGGTGGGTCCAATGTCCAGGGCTGGTGTGTACAAAAGGCTCCTTGCCTTCCTGGGGGTCTCAGCCCCACCCTGTCCACTCATAGTCTCTCCCTTCTGCTAGGGTGAACCCTGTGAAGTGTGCCCAACACTGCCTGAAGGGTTCCAGAACTTTGTCGGGCTCCCTGGAAAGCTAGGGCCCAACGGGGAGCCCGGTGACCCCGCACCAGCGAGGGTGAGTGCTCAGGGTGACCATTGAGGGACCTCCCCCAACACACAAAGAAACCTGGGAGCATGATCCTAGAGAGGAATTGGGCAGAGGGACTGGGTACTTCTCCTGGCTACAGAGAGATTACAGGCAGAGTCTAGGCTTTTATGGTGGTAAGGGGTCTGAACCATAGAGCTCAGGGCTGGGCTAGAGTGCCACCTCAGGTCTCCATGGCAACCTCCCAGGGCTCTCCACGAGACTCTAGGATGTCTTTTGGGCAAGTTGGGCTGGAGCCCACCCTCATTGTGAGTGAGTCTGTGCCCTAGGATTGGGCGTATTTTGGGGGTGGAGGAAAGGAGTGGGCCCCCTCTCTCACAGACCCCCTCTTTCAGGAGCACCTGGGAACTGGCGGACAAAAAGGCGATCGGGTACGTGCAGGAAGTTTCTATTGGGGTAGCTTCACCTGGCCTCCTTCCCCTGCCACGCTCCTGCTTGTTACATGGGTTGATGAACCCTGCCTCTAGGGTGTTGGCCTTGAACCCCATGGGACCCCTAGGTGTTTGAATGGCCTGAGTGTGTGACATTGCTGTCCTCACATATGGCCAGGGCGTTTGGGGTGCTCCAACGTGCCCTGTCTTAGCCCACAAACCTTTTTTCCCTGCAGGGAGACCCTGGCATCCAAGGCATCAAAGGAGAGAAGGTGAGGGACACCGCTGTCCTGGCCGCCCTCCTCTGCCTATCTGGAAGCATTTCTGATCCTTCCTCTTCTTTCCCCAGGGGGAGCCCTGCTTGTCCTGCGGCTTGGTTGCAGGGGCCCAGCATCTTGCATCCTCCACTGGGGCCGGTGGAGAGGTGGGCTCCCCTGGCTTCGGTTTGCCTGGCCTTCCGGTGAGTGACCACTTTCTCCCAGCTCAGACCAGTTCAGCCCATCCTTGCCATACTGGTGATCTCCCTGGCTTTTCAGATCCTAGGTCTCAGGGTGGGGATCAGGAAGGAGGGGATGAGGCAGGTGTCTCAGGCTTGTCCCCTGGTCCCTCCCTCCATCCCTGTGCTGCCCCAGGCTCCTTGCCCCGGAACTTCCTCTTGGCACCTCTAACTTTAGCTGTCTAACTGAAGAAATTGTCCAGCTACCTGAAGGGCATAGTTCCTATCTTGCCTTTCTTTTTCTGGTTGGACACTGGGACCCAGGGAGCCTTGGAGGGTTGGGAATGGGGAGATGCTGTGACTCTGTCTTGGTTGTTTTTCAGGGGACAGCTGGGGCGCCAGGGCTGAAAGGAGAGAAGGTGAGACCTGAGTTAGATGTCAGGGATACTGGGGCATCTTGGTAAGGAGGCAGGGTAGGAACGGCGTGCGTGGGGAATAAGGGTAATATAAACAAGCGATTCAGATGGTAAATTCACAGTGAAATTAATTTACTAGTATTTTGCAGACTGGAATCAAAGAATTTATTTCTGAGAGTCCTTATGTTCTGTAAGAGAATTCGTTAGTGTAGGTGTGATGATAATTTAAAACTATTAAGCACATTCAAGATTACCTTACAATGTTTATAATATGTAACACTTCTTAATTGCTTATTATGTGCCAGGAACTATTCCAGATCTTGTAAGTGTATTTACTTGTTTTGCCCTCCCAGACTTTATGGGGTAGGTGCTCCATTATTCCCATTTCACAGATGAGGACACAGAGGCACAGAAAGGCCAAGTAACTTGCCCACAGTCACACAGGTGATTCGATGCAGAGCTGGGGTTGAGCTCAGGAAGCCTGGCTCCAGAGACTTGTAATCTTCACGACTCCACTAGGTCACTCAATTTCAGTGCCTGTGTGAATGTATCTGTTTATGATTTCACTGGAGACAAATGGCAGGCTTGAACTTCTGATGTAGTGTTACCCAAATGAGGGGCTCTGTGGATGTACGAGGGCACACATGTGACAAACACTGAAGTATATGTGCAGACTCAACTCTAATAGGCGAAGCCGGCAGGTCACGTCGCACATGGGACCTTTGCACCTCCTCCCCTCTTTGGCAACTCTTCCCAGCTTCTCCATCTCAGTCATCAGCTCACAGCCGGCCCCTCAAAGCCCAGCCTTGCGGTCGTCCTCAGGTCCTTCATGCCTCACACTGTCCCCTCCCTCCAGCCCACTGGGAGCCCTGACAGCTCTGCCCATGATGGCTCCGTTGCCCCTCTACTTCCCTCCACGTCCGCCACTGCCATGGTAGTCTGCGTCCCCATGGCCTGTCTCCTGCATGGTGGAATCTCCTCTGGCCTACCCGTGGCCACTGCAGACCTGCAGTAGTCTGGTTTTCACATGGTAGCTTTTTGTTTTTGTTTTTGAGACTGAGTCTCGCTCTGTTGCCCAGGCTGGAGTGCAGTGGTGTGATCTCTGCTCATTGCAACCTCTAACTCCCAGGTTCAAGCGATTCTTCTGCCTCAGCCTCCTGATTAGCTGGGATTACAGGTGCCCACAATCGCAATCAGCTAATTTTGGTATTTTTAGTAGAGATGGGGTTTTGCCATGTTAGCCAGTCTGGTCTCAAACTCCTGACCTCAAGTGATCTACCCTCCTTGGCCTCCCAAAGTGCTGGGATTACAGGCATGAGCCACCGCACCCAGCCTTCACCCGGTAGTTTGATGTGGCTTTGTAAAAGAATCAGTAATTCCCTGCTTAGAGACTTTCTGTGACTTACTTTCTACCATAGCTCCACTGTGCCGCGCAGGACCCCGGATGCCCCAGCCCCCATCTTCCACAAATTCATCCACTTCCTCCCCTTCTTCTCTTCTGGTTTACTGTGCTTCAGCCACGCGAACCTTATTCTTAGGGACTATGTCCGGACCACTCCCGCTGGTCAGATTGTATACTTGCGGTTCCCACCAGAAATGTGTAGGATGTTTTTCCTCTCTACCCTCCCCCTATTCTTTCATTGGATGACCTTATTCTCATTCTTCCGGTAATAATCAGCGTTAACACCTCTCTGAGCACCTCCACTTACTCTGTCTCATCACCTTGTTTATTTCCTTCATAGTACGTACCACTTTCAAAATGATGGTTTTAAAAGTTCTGCGTGTGCGAGCTCAACAGGCATTGCTGTTTGGCTGCTTGTGCTGTCTAGTGCCTCAGCCCAGTGCTCTGGGTGTAAAGGTGTCCAATGAGCAGCTGTTGGAAAAACGCACTCACGGTTTTGTGTGCTGAGCCAGGGCTGAGGGTGGGGCTGGATTCCATGAAGTGATGCGGGGGGCAGAAATACGGCTTCTAGCCCCTGGCTGGTCACAGACTCCCTTGGGGACCTTGGGAAAGCCCTCTTCCTCTCTGGAAATGAGAGGACAGTCTAGACATCCCGAGGGGCTGCTTTTGTTGTTATGGATTTGGGATTGCTCTAGCACCTAGACCCCATCCCCTCTTTAATCATGATGTCTGTGCTTTCTCTCAGGGTAACTTCGGGGAGGCAGGGCCAGCTGGCAGTCCAGTAAGTATGTTTTAGATGGTGACAGCTTGGGGGAGGACAAGGTGGGAGGGCTGCCCACCGCTGGAGAGCTGATAGGCATGGCCCTGGCAGACGCTGGGCATCACCTGTGGCATCTTAACATGCAGGGGCCACCAGGACCAGTGGGACCAGCAGGCATCAAAGGGGCGAAGGTGAGTCTGGGGACATTCTCCATGCTGCAGCCTGGGTGAACTTCCTGGACAGACACTCATCAGGTTCTACTTCAAACCCTCTGGGCTCCTTGCTGCCTGTCAGCCAGAGTCTCACTCCTCAGCAAGGCACCAAGACCCCTGATGACTCAGCCTTACCTTTGTTTCTTTCCTGTTCTCCCTCTACCTCTCCTGAGAGACCCCCTTGCCCAGCAGAGGTACCGTGTCAGACCCGGTGACATTCCCCAGCCCCAGGTTCCAAGCCTGGCACTAGGGCTAGGGGAACCCCCTAACTCAGTGTCCTTGCTTGGCAGGGGGAGCCCTGTGAGCCGTGCCCAGCACTGTCCAACCTTCAGGATGGGGAGATCCGTGTGGTGGCCTTGCCTGGCACGTCCGGAGAGAAGGGGGAGCCTGGGCGTCCAGGCTTTGGCCTGCCAGGAAAACAGGTGAGGTGGGATATAGGCAGGGGCCTCTGGAGTGGGGATGCGGGCCGGGCTCAGGAGAGGGGAGGGGTCCTGCCTCGGTCTCTTGACTCCCTGGGCAGTGGGGGTAGTGGGGAGGATGTGGCAGGGTCAGAGTCTCTGTCTCCAGAAGGAGCTGCCCTCACAGGTCTGTGCCCTTTATCCTGGGACAGAGTGGGCAGAAAGAGCGCCATCCTAGGACCAGAGAGACCTGGGTTCCAATCTTAGCTTTGCCTCTAAGACTTTGACTTGAGCAAGTCACCTTCTCTCAACCTCTGTTTCCTGCACAGAGTGTGGTACAGCTTGGTTACGGCGTGCGTGAAGTGCTTAGTGGCACACCATAGGCATTCGGGAAGTGGTAGCTGCCATGTGGTGATTATCGTTGCTAGTGCTTTCCTAGTAACAGGCAGCACTGCCACAGTGGACACTAAGTGCCAGGCCCTGCTGCACACGACACATTGGCTTGTCTAACCTCACAGGATCCCTGCAGGGCAGAAGCCTATACTATTTTTATCATCCCCATTTGACAGCTGAAGAAACTGAGGCACGGAAATAGATGAGCTAATTTGCCCAGGTCACCCAGGCAAGGCGTCTGGCACAAATCTCTCCTCTGAACCTGGGCAAGATTGCTTCACTAGCATGAAAGCAGAGATTTTGTTTGTTCGTTTACTGCTGTATTCCCCGGCCTGACGTGGTGCTGGGCACTTCTGGGTGGCTGGTCTGAGTAAGTGGGTGCTGGAAATGCTTTCTCCTCAGGGCAAGGCTGGAGAGCGTGGACTGAAGGGGCAAAAGGTGAGAGGGCCTCCGTGGGCATGCAGGTGGGCATGGCATCCTCTTAGATGCCCTCCTTGCCTCCTTTTTCTCCCTCCCTTGCCCCCAACCCTCAGCCCCAGTGAGTGCCTGCAGGTCCCAGGGGGTGACCTGCCCCCCGCTGGGCTGTCCTTGCCTTCCTTGAACCCCACTCCTTACAGGGTGATGCTGGGAATCCTGGAGACCCTGGAACGCCGGGCACCACTGGGCGGCCAGGGCTGTCAGGAGAGCCTGGAGTTCGGGGCCCCGCGGGGCCAAAAGGAGAAAAGGTCAGTCAGGCGGGGTGGCTGGGGTTGGGGGAGGGTTTGTTGCATAAAAAAATCAGGAGGTATGGCTCACGCCTGTAATCCCAGCACATTGGGAGGCCAAGGCAGGTGATCACGAGGTCACGACTTCAAGACCAGCTTGGCCAATATGGTGAAACCCTGTCTCTACTAAAAATACAAAAAAATTAGCCGGGCATGGTGGCACATGCCTGTAGTCCCAGCTACTCGGGAGGCTGAGGCAGGAGAATCACTTGAACCTGTGAGGCAGAGGTTGCGGTGAGCCGAGATCATGCCACTGCACTCCGGCCTGGGCGACAGAGGAGATTCTGTCTCAAAAAAACAAAAAACCAGGTGGCGCTGCAGTGAGGGAAGGACTGCAGGGGCCGCTGGGGCCTTCACGGATGTCGGAATCCCTGGGTGGCGGCTCCTCGGGGCTTCTCCTCCACCGGGAGTGTCAGGGGCCTGTTTGGATTTCCCAGGCTGAGGTGGGGGTAGCGAGGGGGCAGAGTGTTCAGAGGCATGCAGGACGTCCTGGCCTGGGTGCCAGCCCTGGCTCACGCGCTCCCGGCTGTACCCATCTCTGACCAGGGTGATGGCTGCACTGCCTGCCCCAGCCTTCAGGGGACAGTGACCGACATGGCAGGACGGCCTGGGCAGCCAGGGCCCAAAGGAGAGCAGGGCCCCGAAGGCGTAGGCCGACCCGGTAAACCCGTGAGTTGCCCGCTGTCTGGCCCTTCCCTGCCTGGGCTTTGCCACCTCTCCCTCCTGCCCCCTTTTCCCCTGCTGGGACTCCATGGGCCACCTGTGCCTCTTAGGGCCAACCCGGTCTACCAGGAGTTCAAGGGCCCCCAGGACTGAAAGGCGTGCAGGTATGTGTGAGTCTTGGGGACATGGGCAAGGGAGTGCTGGGGAGGTCCATGAGGGCAGTGGGCCTGGAGTGGGAACTGGAGGCAGCATGCAGGGCAGGGAGAAGCTGGAGGAGAAGGGGCCGGGGAGAAGGGTGAGAGGTGACTGGGGAATCTTGAGCCAGGGACTGTCCTTTTGCCTCTTCAGGGAGAGCCAGGGCCTCCAGGAAGGGGAGTCCAGGGATCCCAGGTGAGTCTCTAGCCTTTTGCCTTTGCCTGCCCCTAACGTTTCCATTAGCCAGCTACCTACTTCCGTCTGCTCTCAAACTGCAAGGCTCTGCTTGCCCCCAGATGCACAGGGCCTATTTCTGGGACCAGGGGTCAGACTGCAGCCCAGGCCTGCTGTCACTTCTGCCAGGGACTTGCCTTTGACCCCAGCCTCTCAGACCTTCAGGGTCTTCTTGGGGAGCTCTTCTGAATTTGGGCTGGCAGCTGCCCCACCCAGACCAGGCCTGCCGGTGTGGCAGGGCCAGTGGGGCTGGTTGGCTGCGGCTGCTGTGCCCCAGTCTTCCCTTTCTGACTTGCAGGGAGAGCCTGGAGCCCCGGGTTTGCCTGGCATTCAGGTACGTCTGTCTGAGTCCTGGAGGAGGATGGCAGGGGGAGGGGGCCACTCTAGGATACAGGTTAACTAAATGTGCTTCCATCTGCAGGGACTTCCAGGACCTCGGGGACCACCTGGCTCCACTGGAGAGAAGGGTGCCCAGGTGAGCCTCTGCCTCATGGGCATCGGGCCTGGAGTGTTCCAGAGTGCCCCAGCAGCAGGCACAGGGGACATGGGGACCGAGTGATGCCTATCAGAGGGCCACCCAAGACCTGTTGGGATGTGTCTCAGCTGCTGAGTTATAGCTGGCTTCCAGTTCTTCCCCCGCAACCTTTGTACCCTCTCTTACACAGGGATCTCCTGGGGTGAAAGGAGCCACCGGACCCATGGGACCTCCTGGGGCCAGTGTCTCTGGGCCTCCGGTGAGTCTACTCTGTGCTCCATGCTGGTGGTGTTGCTGAAACCAATGATGTCGCTGCTGCGAAGGGGGCTCAGGGCTGACCCTGCCCATCCCAGCAGCACAGGGGACGGGAGGAGAGAGGCCTCAGCCCAGCCCAGCCTCAGACAAGGAACCCTCACTGTTTTAGGGGAATGCTTGAACAACGCAATAATGATCACCAGCATTTTTTGAATAGTGATCATGCTGAGGCCCCGTGCTAAGCTCTAAACACAGAAATTCATGTACTCCTCCTCACATCAGCCCTGTAAGGGAACTCCCTTCATAGATCAGGAAGTTGAAGGCCAGAGGGTAAGGAGGCAGAGCCAGGGACTTGAGATAGGTCTGTCTGACCCAAAGCCCATCCCCATTCAAACCTTGGCGTCATGAGGAACATCTGACCAGTGCTACCCAGGAGAACTGTCTATGAGGATGGAAATGCTGTGTTCTGCACCCATCTCTGACCGGGGTGATGGCTGCACTGCCTGCCCCAGCCTACAGGCGACAGTGACCCATGTGGCAGGATGGCCTGGGCAGCCCCAAAGGAGAGCCACAGGTGGCTGCTGAGTGTACCTGAAATGTGGCTAGTGTGACTGAGGAACTCAATTTTAAGTGTCATTTAATTTAAAATAATTTAAATTTAAATAGCCCCATGTGGCTATTGACTACTGTATCAGACAGCACAGACCCACACCAGCAACCACTTCCAACGTAATTGGAAAGACCTTCCCTTTGTACTATTCCCCCAGTGGTTCCCATGTTTTAAAAGGTGTGTCTGTTGAACAAATTGCACAGAGTAAGTAATCGTAAGTGCATTTTCTCATTTTTAGTCATTAAGGACCTGTATAGTTGTCAGCTTCTACTCCACATGAACCTGCTAGAATTTTACGAGATAATCTAATTGCAGCCTAAATCAAATGCATGCCACCTTTCAGCCAGTCTGTTCCGTGCCAGGCGGTGGGCAAATGCATAATTTGTCTTGGGGCTTTGGTAATGTTAAAAATAGCCCAGCGAACTGTATCCTCTTCTATCTTTGCGGATCCCTAGAGAAATTCTAATTCCAGATGGGGAATTAATGATAGGAAAATGCTCCAATGTCCAAAGCAGGCAGGGACTCGCCCAAGCCCACACAGCCAGTCTGTATTGCCCTGCAGAGCTGGACAGCCAGGGTCCCTGCCTGTCCCAGGGAATCCCAGGACAAAAAGAGAGACATGGGCCAGGTCCTCAGGGAGCTTCATGTCCCAGGTGTGAGGGTGGAGGAGCCCCCAGGAAAGCAGCTATGGCGACACCCTCTGTGTGGCCAGACTGACCTCTCCTGGCCTGAGCGGACTCCATGCCGTTGCCCAAGCTGCTTTCCTATTCAGGAGAATGTTCCAGACCTCTCCTCATGCTGAATTCCATCCAACAGGCTTCCCAGTCTCAGCCTCACACGCACTAGGGTTGTGACCTTAGGCAAGTGACAGCTTCTTAAAGTCTCCAATTTCTTGTGGGTAAAATAGGGGCTGAAAACCCCCTTCTCCCGGTTGGGTCAATAGAGCTAACCTTTATGATAGGGAGGAAGCTCATCAAGCACTAGAGGGAGGAAGGAGAGAGCAGAGACTTCAGGCCACACACGCCTGGCTGCAGCAGTGCCGTTGGGTCTATGATGAAGCTTCTTCAAGGCTCAGTTTCCTTACCTGAAAACCAGAACAATACTGTCCTGCTGGGCTGGGAGGGGGTTTCCTTTCAGTGTTCTCTGACAGGTACTTGAGCAGGTGGCTGGTACCCAGACGCGCTCGGGAAATGCCAGTCTTCTTCCTCCCCCATGCCTTGGTCTCCTCCCCTGGAACATGGGCCTTGGGCTCCAGGGGAGCCTGGGGCTTCTTCTGTTTGTCCTACAGCCCTTTTCTGCAGCAGGCCCAATGGCTGGCCGCCGCCCAGTCTCACCCGCTGACTCTGGACTCTCTCCCTTTAGGGCCGTGATGGGCAGCAAGGACAGACTGGAGCCAGAGGGACGCCAGTGAGTACAGTATCTCAGGGCAGCAGGAAGCCATGGCTGGCCCAGCCTTGGCACCCCTATGCATTCACTTTCCTGTGTTTCTTCCCTGCAGGGTGAAAAGGGATCAAGGGGAGAGAAGGTGAGTCTCCAGGACCTGTGACCCATAATTCTGGGGGAATTGGCAGCCCTTCCAGCCTTCCCACCTCCAACCAGGGGAGCCTGTGCACCTGGAAGCTGCCTTGGGCTGGAGGATGGGAGTGGAGGAGGCATCCTGGTCTCTTTGTTACCTCCCAGCTCCCTGGTTTCAGGGGCTCCGCATATTCCCAACTTCACCTGGTTGCTGGCCTGGGACTCAGCCAGCATCACAGGAGACTGGAAGACTCCAGGGCCCCCTTAGAGGGCAGCTGCATTTTCAAATGGGGGCTAAGTCAGAGGATGGGGCAGGAACTCAGCTGGGAAGGACTAGTGATGAGAGGGCAGAGGGGTGAGGGGCCCCTGAGAGAAGGGCATGGAAGCCAGGGTGGGCCCAGAGGAGTGAGGCTGCAGGCATACCGAAGGCAAGATTACCTGCGCTTCGCAGACAAGGTTATCACTGGCGATCGTAACAGCAGGACTGTCGTTTGCTCAATAATCACTATGCGACAGGACCCCTGTGTACACGAATCCTTTTTGTCCTCCTGAGACTCTATGCACTTGGAATTGCTGTCCCCATTTTACAGGCGCGGAGGCTGAGGTGCAGAGAGGTTGGAAGGGCAGCCCAAGGGCACAATCCTAAGGGGCAGATCCTGGATTGAAACCCCGGCCTCTCCATCTCTACAGCGCCTGTGCCTCTCTGACGTCTGTTTCCAGGGGGCCCTTCATCTTTGTCCAGGCCTCACAAAGGCTCTTGTCTTTTCAGGGCGAGCCGGGGGAGTGCTCCTGCCCCTCTCGAGGTGATGTCATCTTCTCTGGCATGCCGGTAAGTGGCACTGAGAGCCTTCCCCCTGCCTGGGGGAGAGGACCAGCTTCAGCCTCCTCTGGTGCCAGTGTGCAAGGGCCCCACAGGGCCTCACGCCCCAGCCAGCCACCTTCCCACGCCGCCCTGCGCTTGGTGTAGACGTCGCCTATAACCTCTCCCCTTCTTTTGCGACCCCCACTCCCACCCAGGGTGCTCCGGGAATGTGGACGGGCAGCTCCTGGCAGCCGGGCCCGCAGGTGTGTGTCGCTTGTCTCCTCTGTCTCTCCGCCAGTGCCCCACGGCTTGCCCCCCCTAAACAGCTGCTCTCAGCCATAGGGCAGAGCTCTCTCCTGGCTCTGACTCTTTCTTCTCTCCCGCAGGGTCCACCAGGCATTCCCGGACCACCAGGCCCCCCTGGAGTACCTGGGCTGCAGGTAAAGGGGGACAAGAGAATGAGGAGTTTGAACTCTTGCAGTCAGGGTGGCTGCTCCAGGCTGGACCCCAAGGACAAGGACGCTGCTCCCCTGCCCCCAAAACACACGCATGCCATTTCTCACTCCTCTGTTCACCCGCCTTGCAGGGTGGCACGGAGGACCCACTGACCCTCCAGGCCAGGCTCTGTGCACTCCCGGCACTGTTTCACGGAATGCCCTGTTGCATCAGCAGCCGGGAACCCAGAATCTGGGTCAGATAATAATCCCTTATGCTGGTTCAGAGCCCGGCCCGCCGTTTTGGAGCAGCATTCAACGCTCATTCATGCTATTTTCCAGCACTGTTTAAAGTGCTGTGAATACAGTAGTGGCTAAAAATAAAAATCCCTGCCCTCTTGGAGCTTATATTCTAGTAGGAGAGACAGACAATAAGCAAGATAAATAAATAAAATATGGTGTGTTAGAAAGTGATACGTGCTAAGGAGAAAGGTAAAGCAGGGAGTGAGGACAGAAAATGGGATGAGGGCAGGAGGAGTATTTGTAAAATGTGCCGAAAAGAAGGTGATGTTTGAATCAAAACTTAAAAGCGGTGAGGAGAGAAGCTGTGAGGGACAGCCTCTGTGGCAGAGAACGCAGCCAGCCAAAGCCCCAGAGGTGGGGAGGTGCCTGATGTGTTTGGAGAATCGCAAGGAGGCCAGAGACAGTGAGGGGAGAGCACTGGGAGCCAAGATCTGTGTGGCCTTGTGAATAAAGGGTGCATTCCAGAGCCAGGTGACCTGAGCTTGAACCCCAGCTCTGCCATGTGCTAGCTGTGTGATGGTAGGCAAGTTCCTTAACCTCTCTGTGTCTCACTGCCCTCTTCTGCTAAGTGCACCTAACTCATAGGGCTTTTGTATTAAACAAATTAATGCACGTGAAGTGTATAGAACTGTGCCCATGCCTATTATCTATTATTTATATGACAAATGCTTAGGAGGCATTAGCTATCACTGTAATGAGGATGACTGCTATTATTCGTTTACATTCATTCTTTCATTCATTTGAGCCTTACATAAAAGCCCCAAAAGGAAGGCAGTATTATTATTCCTAGTCACGGCTGGACAAGCTGAGGCTCTGGAAGATAGAGTATCTTGTCTAAGGCCGCCTTACAGTAGTGGCTAAAAATAAAAATCCCTGCCCTCTTGGAGCTTATATTCTATAGGAGAGCAGACAATAAGCAAGATAAATAAATAAAATATAGTGTGTTAGGCTAGGAATTGACAATGCTAGACCAAGGCTTCCCCGTGCAAAGCACTTTCTGCCTTCTTCTGACGCTTTGCAGGACATTTCCCAGCGGTTGGCATCCCAAGCCGTGTTTTCTGGAGGTTCTAGGTGGCACAGACACCTCTTTCTGTGTGTCTGGCTCCCAGCTCCTAAGGGAGTGATTCTCACCTGAAGAAGCAGGGCAGGATCACATGGAAGCCTTTTACAAGCTACTCCTCCTTGCCCCAATGATTTGTTACATTCCATATCTTCCCTTCCCGCCCCCACCACCCTGGCACACCTCCCCTGCCACCCTGTGCTGGGAGTCTGCTCTGGTGAGCCGCTGTTGCTGATGAGAGTCTCTGCCAGGATTCCAGTTCTCTCTAGCCCATTGGAAGTGCTCAACTAAAGCCCACGCCACTTATTTGTAGCCACACATTTGCCGAGTGTCTGGGGCTTCCTGCCACACTGCCAGGAAACAGGAATCCGTCTGCAGAGGGCTTGCAGTTTGCTTGGGGAAGCATAAGAGTCATTTCAAAGTGACCCATTAATAAGCGAGAGCTGATGTAGTGTGCACCCTGCCAAGACATGCTGGGGGAATGAGGCAGAAAGAAGTGACTGCTGAGTCTGGTCCCAGGCACCCAAGTCCTCATCTAGTGCCAGTGCTTGAGACCAAGCGAGGCTGCTGCTAACAGACACCTGCCCCATGCCAGGTGGGACACAGGAGGGCCGAGCAGCTCCTTTCTTCAAGTATAGACACAGGCTCAGGGATGTACAGCACTTACTCATCCAGGGCCATATGGTCCTAGTGCTTAGTTATCTCATTTCATCTCAATCCATTTCACAGAGGAGGAAGCCGAGGCACTGAGGTTAAGAAAGGTACCTGAGGCAACAGGCAATTAGTAGGTTATTGAGACTAGGTTTAAACTCAGTCTGCATTCTTCACTTCAGCAGTAGGACAATACATCAAACGTTTAGTTCTGGGAGGTCAGGAAAACAATTACAAAGTATCAGGCTAGAACTGAGGCACTGGCCATGGAGAGGCAAGCAGGGGATGAGTAATGATTTAGGGCATAATAATTAACATGTTTGGGCCAGGTGTGATGGCTCATGCCTGTAATCCCAGCACTTTGGGAGGCTGAGGCCAGCAGATCACTTGAGGTCAGGAGTTCGAGATCAGCCTGGCCAACATGGTGAAACCCCATCTCTACTAAAAATACAAAAAGAATTAACTGGGTGTCGTGGTGCACGTCTGTAACCCCAGCTACTTGGGAGGCTGGGGCAGGAGAATCACTTGAACCCAGGAAGCGGAGGTTGCGATGAGCTGAGTGCACCACTGCACTCCAGCCTGGGCGACAGAGAGATATGTCTCAAAAAAAATAAATAGGTAAAAAATAATAATAAGGAGAAGAATTGACATGTTCAAAGCATTTTGCCTGTGCCAGGCACTGCTCTAAGACCTGATGGTGCAGGGAGGTACCAGAGGGGGCTGGCGGGAGGCTGACTCCAGGTCTGACCCAGGCCTGGTAGAGCCTGCCTGGAAATTGCTTGGGGCTGGTGATATGTTCCATTACTGGGAGCTGGGACTTGAAGGAAGGCCAGATCTCAGAGTACACCAAGGAAATCCTGTGCAGGGAGGAGCAGGCTAAGCAGCGGTGCATTCACTCAACACGTACTTAATGCGCACCTCCTCCATGTCGGGCACTGGGGATTCAAAATGGAACATACTCCCTGCATCCATGGAGTATTTAATATGCAAATGTGCCTCGTGAATCAAGGGGAACAGAGTCTGGGTAGCTTGCATCCTTACAGCCATTGTCTCCTTGAAGCCTCACCATAAACTATCCCTGTTTTATAGATAAGGAAACTGAGGCATAGAATTTTTTCCCCCAAATAACTTACCAAAAGAATTCTGTATCTAGATGAGTCTGATTGGCAAGCACCCGCCCTTGCTGTGCACATGAATGTTCTGGGGATGTCTGAGAAATGGTGCTGGAACCGTGGTTGAAAGAGGAATTAGAAGCCAGTGCCTGGCTCAACTTGTGACCTTTGGCAAGTTACTTACTCCTCTGGGTTCTTTTTTTTATTTTTATTTTTTGAGACGGAGTTTCCTTCTGTTACCCAGATGATAGTGCAGTGGCGCCATCTCAGCTCACTGCAACTTCAGTCTCCTGGGTTCAAGTGATTCTTCTGCCCCAGCCTCCCATGTAGGTGGGAACACAGGTGCACACCACCATGCCCTGCTAATTTTGGTATTTTTAGTAGAGACAGGGTTTCACCATGTTGGCCAAGCTGGTCTCAAACTCCTGACCTCAAGCGATCTGCCTGTCTCAGCCTCCCAAAGTGCTAGGATTACAGGCATGAGCCACGGTACCCAGCCTCCTCTAGGTTCTTTGTGCTATTTTTAAGGTGGAGATAACAACGCTTAGTTCAACAAGATAACTGTGATGATTAAATGAGAAAGTAGGCCGGGAACAGTGGCTCACGCCTGTAATCCCAACATTTTGAAAGGCCGAGATGTAAGGATCACTTGAGCACAGAAGTTTGAGACCAGACTGGGAAACAGCGAGACCCGGTCTCTACAATAAATACAAAAGAATTGTCAGGCGTGGTGGTGAGCACCTCTAGTCCCAGCTACTCAGGAGGGTGAGGTGGGAAGATCACCTAAGCTGAATCCGAGGCTATAGTGAGCTATAATTATGCCACTGTACTCCAGCCTAGGTGACAGAGTGAGACCCCCATCTCTAAGAAGAAAAAAAAAAAAGAAAAGGAAAGAGAAAGAGAAAATAAAGAAAAATGATTTAGCACAGAAATAAAGAGTAGTTCCATGGAAGACACTCTGCTCAATTTCTGACCTTCCTCTGAGGCGTGGGGGAAACACTTGCTGTTGGACTTGTTTTTGGGGTCACTCTTCTGGGTCTCCTTGGCTTTCCCTATAAAGGGTCGAGAGGCTCTTAAGCCAAGAATAGATGTCAGCCTTGTGCCAGCCAGGGCTCTCAGCTCTGCAGGACAAGGGGAAGAGGAGGCGGGGGGATGAGCAGGAAACAGGCTGACCAGCAGGCTGGAGAGAAGGAGCCCACTCACTCGTGTCTCTTCTTGGCTACAGGGAGTGCCTGGAAACAACGGTTTGCCAGGGCAGCCTGGGCTAACTGCGGAACTGGTGGGTACCGGCCAGGACTCCCTGTCCTTGCCCCTTCCCTGCCCTTTCCAGGGCTGATCAGGCTATGAAGCTGGCCCAGTAGCTGCAGTGGGGGTCCCTCTTCTCTCCCCCTGGTGAGGCTGGAAGGTGCATGACATGGCCCGAAGCTCCACCTGATCCCATAAGTCTCCCTGTCCCTTCCCCTCACCTGCTTGAGCTCACACATCTGTCTCTTGCAGGGATCCTTACCAATTGAACAGCACCTCCTTAAGGTAAGAGGGTACCCAGGAGGGAAGTGTGAGCTGGCGGGGGTGTCTCCTGAGGGGATTCTCTTAGTAAGTGCTCAGCTGTGTGGCACCTCGCAGAGAGAGCAGCAGTTTGCAGGGAATACACATTCCAGACATCTGTCTAAGAAGGCCTAGCTGGTGCCTGGCTTATAACAGGCCCCCGGGTGACATTTGCTGAATGAGTGCTTAAAGGAATCCTGTGAAGGTGCCCACATGGCAGATGCTGTTGGCAGAACCCAGCCCCGAAGGCTGCCCGCAGCAGCTGGCAAGGAGACGCTGCAGCACCCAAGTCACAGCACGGTCGAGCCCAGCAGCTTCCAAAGCAAAGCAGAGGGGGTGAAAGTGCAGTGGTAGGGCCCGTGAGGTTGGGTGTGGCCTGAAGAAGGCTTCAGTCGTTCTCTAGGCAATCCAGAAAGAATCCAGGGAGGATATGGATTTGAGAAGCACTTCCGGTAGTCCAAGAAAGGGGACTTGGGACCTGGTCAGAGAGTCAGCCTGTGCCAGGGCCTGTACACAGCCTTCACACCCCACCAGAGGGCTGTGACCTGGTCCGGCTTCCCAAACTGAGCAGAAGTTCCTATTGGGAACCAAGGGTGGCACAGCCCATCTTTGCTTAGCCACCTCTAGAAACGAGAGCACAGGAGTTCCTCAGGTCACCCTCAGGCTTTTGAAGGAGGCCCTTACGTTCCTGGACTTTCCTCCAGCTCAGCATCCTCAGATGTGTTGGCCTCCAGAGCCCCCCTCACCCTGGCCACCCTCTCCTGACACTGGCTAGTCAGTGCCCTGGACATCCCGTGACCCCGATGGGCCTTGGTCAGGGCAGAGCATGGGGACTCTCTACCCCTCCCCTGCTCTGAATGGCAGATTCTCCAGAAGCAGCCAGAGGAGGTTGGGGTAACCACTTAGCATCAGTTACATGTTGGATCACGGTGGGGTTGTGGCAACGAAACCCCCAGCTCTTCTCCCCTCTGCTTCTGTCAGTGCCTGGGCAGCGATGGTGGGACTCCAAATCTAGGAGTTGACATTTCTCCCTGCAATGTGTCATCTGCTGGCTTCCTCATCAAGTGCTCTGCACAGGGCCCCAAATAGAAACTGCACATAGTGTGGAGAAGGGGTCAGATGGCGCCCTGGCGCATGCTGACCTGGAGCCCAGCCACCATCTGCACCCACAGTCCAGGAGCCCTGGGGAGAGAGCGCTGTCTCTGGCCTAGGACAGGCCCACGCCACTCCAGGCTCCCACTTTCCTTAGACAGGTCATGCTGCCTCTCTTGAGTGTTGGCTTTCCCATCTCCACGATGCTTATAAGATTCCCTGCGTCACTGCACCATCAGGATGGGCTGTGATACGTGCAGGGCTTATTACGTACAATGCCCAGCATCGTGGGTGCTGAGGAAATGACAGCCATTATCACTGGGCTTGGCAGCAAGCAGTGAAGGTGAGGAGGGGCTCCTGCCTGGTTATCTGTGGACACCACACTGGCCACAAACAGGCTCCAGGCTCCTGAGTCCTCAGAAACTGCAGGCTTGTTTTCACTAGTGGGTTTGATTTTTCTGGGAAAAGGACACTTGGCTTCCTTCAAACTCTCAAGGGGGTCTGCAACCCAAAGAAGGTTAAACCCTTTCCTGTGGGGAGACCGTTCTGGTGGCGTGAGCTGGGCTGGAGCCTGTGAGCAATCCGAGATCCATCCCAGGGGCTCCTGGGAAGGGCTGGCTCCTCCCGCAGCTGTGCCTTTGCTCCCTTGGGCAGAGAAGCTGGCATTCGGAGCCAGCCTTTCCAGCTCACTCCTCGTGGCTTGTCCTCACAGTGGGTGCAGGTTGCAGGAACAGCCGGGACAGATGGTCCCTCTGCGGGCCCCTCGCCTCCGCCCACACGCCTGTCTGGAAAGTGGCTTTGGCTTAGCTCTAGCAGAGCTTCTTCCTGGAGGAAACTCAAAGCCAATTGTTGGGAGTGGGTCCCCCGAGGATGGAGCAAAGCAGCCGCAGGGATGCGGCTGGGGAGGGAGGGAAGCCTGTGGGGCAGGGAGCCCGGCTCTGGGTTCTCAGCGGGGCTCCCCAGTCAGCCCATCCTGGCCTCCCTGACCCAGGCCTCACTCCTTTCTCCACTCCCTGCTCAGAGTATCTGCGGAGACTGTGTCCAGGGGCAGAGGGCCCACCCAGCATACCTCGTGGAGAAGGGAGAGAAGGGAGACCAGGGCATCCCCGGCGTGCCAGGCCTCGACACCTGTGCCCAGGTAGGAACGACTGGGCTAGGGGTGGCCCGAGCAGGAGGGCTCCCTGGCTGCCTCACCCAACAGAGTGCCTCTCCTTGTCCCTTGCAGTGCTTTTTGTCGCTGGAGCGTCCACGGGCCGAAGAGGCCCGGGTGAGTGCCTCGCCTTTTCTCCCCTAACCATGCCCCATGCCCCGCAGGAACAGGCCCTGACTGCTCACTCTCACCATCTTTGGCCCTCTCCAGGGTGACAACAATGAGGGAGATCCTGGCTGTGTTGGAAGCCCCGGCCTGCCTGGTCCTCCCGGACTGCCAGGCCAGAGAGGAGAAGAGGTAAGACCAGGGATGGAGCCTCATCCTCAAGGGGGCTGGGACCCTGTCTGCCTTTGAGACCTTTCAGGGGCCTCCGAGGCCTCACATGACTGATGCCTCTTACCATTCTGGGCTTATCTGCTCTCCTGGCACATGGCCCCTCTGAGACACACAGGACCCAGGGCAGGACACACTCTTTCTCCCCAGCACCAAGTTGCATCCTCTGCCTGCAACACTCTTCTCCGGGGCTCATTCCTGCACTCCTTCAGCTCCGCTCAAATGTCCCTTTCTCAGAGACCTCCCCTGACCATCCTCTTTAAGTTGAACCCCACACCAGCCCCAGAGCCTCCAGTCACCCTGGTCTGCATTATACTGATCACTATTCAACCTCCTGCGTAGTGACTTCATTCAGGAACATTCCACAGGTGTCAACTCAACACCAACTATGTGCCAGTCCTGTTCTATTTTCAGTGTCCATCTCTCCCCTGGAATGTAAGTGATTTGAGGCAGGGGTTTTAATTTATTTTGTTTATGCTGTGATCTCAGCCCCTGGACTAGTGCCTGGTGCATAATAGTTGCTCAATGAATGTTCATAGGATGACTCAATGAACCAAATGAAAGATTCTAACGTCAGCTAAGTGGTCCTGCTTGAACAACAGCCTCTGTCTGTTGACCTTGGCCTTGGCAAGTTGGGAGGAAGGCTGCTGGGACCCCAGCGGCTCTATGGGGCCTGGACCTCCTCATCTATTTCCCTTGGCTTCCTTTGCAGGGTCCGCCTGGCATGAGGGGCTCCCCAGGTCCTCCAGGCCCTATCGTAAGTATCTGTGGTGCCCTGGCCTGCTTGAAAGGCTGTCAAAGGGGTCATGACACTCAGACACTCGGCTGCCTTGTCCCCAAAAGGCTGGGCAAGGAAGGAGGAGGGGACTTCCACTGCCCTCTCCTGTCCCTCCGAAGAGCATTTGCAAAGATTGTGCTCTTCCACCACCGAATGCCCTGGAAGCGCCCTGCTCTGCCCACTGCCTGTGGTCCTGCTTAGGGAAGGTCCTCAGGGGCACATCTTTGCTTCCCTGTCCCCACTCCCTGCTGTACTTTACATGGTGGCCCCAGGCCACCCTCAGCAGGGGGCCTAGGCTTCAGGCTCACAGCCTCTGCAGCCAGGGAAGCGTGTGGCATGCCGGCCAGACCTCTCCGTGCCCCTGTGATGCCAGTCCCCACAAGGGCTCAGAGCTAAGATGGAACTGTCCTCCCTTGCTCTGTAAGGCCATTGCTAGGGTAAATCTACAAAGACCAGACCAGGGCATCTACTCTGGAGTCCTCTGTGATGTTGACATGGCAGGCAAATAGAAGTGACTAGGGAAGGCTGAAGGAACTGAAAAGGCTTTCTTTGAAGAAGAAAATGGCTGGTGGGAGCCATCTTAGAGCCAGGGAGCCCCCCGACTCGGGGCACAGATGGAGGTTGGGTGGCAGGCGTGGTGGGCAAGGCCAAAAGAAACAGCTTCTGCTGCAACCAAGTCTTCGTTAGACTCCGGAAGGCTGGGGAAGCACTCGAGCCGTTCTGCAGCCCTGCCAATGGAGGAGCCATTCTTCCCGGAGCCAAGGGGAGGAGCAGTTGTCTTTCGGGCCAAGACTTTCAAGGAGTCTCTTTTCTAGCTGCCTTGAAAATACTCCCATGACCTCCTCTCCCCATGACCCCCAGGCCCCAGACTGTGCCCTCCAGGCTGCCCCAGGGTTACTGTGCCTGTGAGATGTGACCTGCCTGTTTCTCCCACCAGGGCCCCCCAGGTTTTCCTGGTGCTGTTGGCTCCCCCGGATTGCCTGTAAGAACCTAGCGCTGCTCGACCTCCCCTCCCCCGTCAGCCAGGTCTCTGTGGCTTTTGCTCCGCTCCCCTCCTGTCATGACTTCACCTCTGTCCTCTGTGTTCGTTGTCCCCCTTCAGGCACGGTAGCTAACGACACAGGTTCTCTGAGGTCCCGGCAGCTTGGACATCCTCCCAGTCTCTGACTCCTCTCCAGTCCCTCCTCTCCCCCTTCTCCTGTGCTCTTTCCCTCCTCTTGTCCCTCTTCCCCCGTTCCGCCCTCTTCTCCATCTCTCGCACCATCCTGCAGCACTCCCCCAAGTCCTCCTGAGCTCGTGAACCTTCCTCTTAAGCTGGTGCCTCTAGGGGCCTCTCCATTCCTGCCTTCTCACTCTGCCTTCTGCTTCTCACCACCTTCAGAGTTGCCTGAAGATTTGCTGAAAGTAGTTCTTGGGGCCCTGCCAGGCACCTGGCTTAGAGCCCAGCAGAGATGCCAAAGCTTCAGAGCTTCACATTGCAGGCTGGCACAGGTTTGCTGCCCTGCTGCTTGGCAGGGCCGTCCAGAGGCACCCAGGGATTTAAAGGCAGCCCTGCCTGCACCTTTCCATCGTGCTAGAGGAAACTCTCAGCTTCCTCCTCTTCCCTTCCTCTTCTTTGGCTCCAGTCCCAGTCCGCTCCAAGGCAGGGTGTGTGATACCAGCCAGTTGGGTTTCTGAGGGTCGTGCGCCCTGCCCCTCTGTGTCCGGCACCTTGGCCGGCTTCTTCTGCCAGGTGTCGTTAATTGCTCTGCCTTCGTCATCGTCACAGGTGTGTTTACATCACCCCCAGCCTCACTGTTGCTTCCTCCTGGGTCACGGAAACTAACCTCCTGTGTGTCAGGTTTCGTGTTCCTGGGGCCTGGCTCCTCTCCTCCCAGGCATGGTGATGGAGGCTCAGGGAGCAGGGCCCCTGGTTGTCACAGATCCATCTGTCCCCACGTCCTCATCTCTGGCCGGGTCTTGTCTGTTTCTGCTTGCTTGGGTGAAGGGGCCATCTGTCCGTCTAGCCATCTGTCTTGTGTCGTGGAAAGGCTTGGGCGCCGTCTCTTGAGGGGACGAAGGGGAAAGGGGCAGGAAGGGTGACATTAATGGCGAGGCACCTGCAAAGGCCAGGGTGAAGAATTAGGGGTGGGGCTGTGGCTCTCGTGGAAAGTGACATGCCCTCCCCCCCTGCAAAGTGACAGGGACTGCTCTGGAGGCAGCCCTCCTTCGTCTCTCCCCTGCATCCCTCCAAGAAGGTCATTTTTGTCTTGGGGTGGGGGACTTGGACAGGTAAGTGCTGGGTGTTTGATGATATCATACACTTTGGTGGCAGCATCCATCTGGGGTACCTTTCCTGACAGTTGCCCTTCAGAATAAGCACACATCTGATCTGTCACCCTCCTAGGGGTATACCCCAGTCAGTTACCACACAGGGCATACCAGCTACAGGCACCTGAGAGGTACCCTCCCAGAACCACACCCCGGGGGGCATATTTCTACAGCTACCTGTTTTGAAGGGTGTCCTGAAAGGCACCCATGTGTGGGGGTTCACACGTCCACCAGTCATCCTTTTGGAGCACACCCCTTACAGGTCACCTTGCCACAGACACTAGGAGAGCCTCTATGGCCTCCACATTTGCCTGGAGTGGGAACAGATGGCTGTGGGCAGGGGGAAGGAGTCAGGGGCTGGGTGGGGACCGCCCGCTCCTGTAGTTTCTCATGATTTTTCTCTCCAAGGGCCTTCAAGGAGAGCGAGGCCTCACGGGTCTGACTGGAGATAAGGGGGAGCCGGTAAGAGGAAGCTGGAGTGGGGGTTGGAAAGGGAGGAAGAGCTGGGGAGGCAGAGCCTGGGCTCCGAGGGGTGGTTGCTGGGTGGAAGCTGGGAGGTGGACTCCTTGAGATTCTCTGCTCCTCTGCGGGGATTCCCTTAGTGTGGGGTTTCTGCACTCCCCCAGGAGCAAAGGAGGCCGATCTCCATGTGCCCTGATTCCCTGCCAGAAGGACGCACAGCCCCTGTCTTCCAGCAGCGTCCCTGGGGGCACTCAGCATTCCTGCCCACACCCTCCTCCCTGGTCCTCATGTGTGCCCTGGGTCCCCTGCTCTGGCTCAGCTCCCAGGGTCTGGGCCAGGCTGGGGGTTGCCTCCCCAGCCCAGGTCCATGGTGGTGGTCACCACCAAGGGGACCTGGGGCTTGGGGAGATGGCCCAGTGTGGCAGTGCTGGGGCAGGCTGGCGCCTGCTAGATGGCAGCCCCAGAGGTTTTGGCTTTGGCCACCCTCTTACCCAGGGAGGGGAGGACGGAAATGCTGGGGGCTGTCCAGCCTGGCTGCCTTTCTTTGCAGGGTCCTCCAGGGCAACCTGGTTACCCAGGTGCCATGGGTCCCCCAGGACTGCCTGTGAGTAAGGGGACTCTTGCTGGGGAGTGGGTGTGGGGTACCAGAGGCTTGGGCTGGTGGTGAGGACAGGGCCAGGCTGTGCAACCTCAGCGGGCTCCCCGTTCCTGGGCATTTCAGCCTCTTCCTTGGCTGAAAGTGCATTCAGCCCCTCCCCGCACCGTAGGCCCCCTTGGTAGTGTGGCTTGGCCCCACCACTCTGCTCGGAGCACTCTGCCAGGCCCAGACAAGGAAGAACTGAGATCGGCCTCCTGGGGCCAGAGTGGGGGGAGGCAAGGGGGCCGGCGGGAGAACTGGAGAGACAGCCACCCCTACAGAAGCCACTGGGTGGGTGTCCTCCTTTCCGCTCGGGGCTTGGGGGGCATCGTGGCAGGTGGGAGGCATGGCAGCCTTGGAGCACCCAGCGGTCACCCCGGTGCCATCCCCCCAGAGCTGGTCTGGGTGCCAGCTGCAGTCTCCACTCCTTGCCTTGGCTCCTTGACGGGCTAATTCTGCGGGCTAATTCTGTTCTCTCTTTGCCACTTGTCAGGGCATCAAGGGAGAGCGTGGCTACACTGGGTCAGCGGGAGAGAAAGGAGAGCCGGTGAGTCCCAGTGGTGCGGCGGCGGGTGCAGGGCTGCACGTGGAGCCGCAGAGCCTGGGGCTGGAGAGTTGGCAGCAGCCAGAGAAGGCGCACTGTGACCCCTGCTGCCCCCACCCCCAATCCGGCAGCACAGTCTGGGCCCCACGGAGGTGGAGGCTGTGAGGAGAATCCCCACAGGGCTGCCAAGGGGAGGGGCTGGGAGGCGGCCGCAGAAGCACTACTCTGCCTCCTGCAAGGGAGGGCCTCGCTGTGGCCCCAGCCCCCACAGCGCCACCCTCGAGCCAAGGCCTGCCAGGCCCCACGCTGAGCACAGGAGCTGGGCTGTGA
Organism: Cebus imitator; assembly: GCF_001604975.1. Taxonomy (NCBI): domain Eukaryota; kingdom Metazoa; phylum Chordata; class Mammalia; order Primates; family Cebidae; genus Cebus; species Cebus imitator. The sequence goes on along the minus strand of NW_016107366.1, from coordinate 9,228,028 downwards.
CCAGATGGGGACACTGGGGTCCCCAGAGTGACAAAGCTGTGACTCACCTGCAGCTAGTGAGTGAGTTAGTGGTGACACCCGGACTTGAACCCATGTCTATCTGGTGACACATCTCACAAACCTCAGATCTAGGATCAGCCAAACTGGGACTGCAGCCTTGCTGATTCACCAAGTTCAGTGCGGCCTCAGTGGGATTCAGCAAACCCTATCAAGCATTTACTCAGTAACAGATATTTCTCGGGCCTGTGGGGTGCTGGGCTCACCTCTGAGGGTGTCTGGGTGAACAGGGCAGGCAGTTGCCCTCGTGCCCTGCCATTGAGGAGGCAGCTGCTGGATGAATAAGCAAGTGCGTAGGAGCTACAAGGGCTGGAACTCATGGAGGAAGTGGGGCAGGGAAAGGGAAAGGGCTAGAGAGGTGTTCGGCACCTTCAGGGCGGAGGGGCAGGAAGGCCTCTCGGAGGAGGTGGCATTTGAGCTGAGAGTTGATGAGCAAGAGGGAGGGATCCCTGAGGCTGTCTGTACTGGGGAATTCCAGAGGGAGAGGCCAGGTGGGGCACTGCAGGAACAGCTTCCAGCCATCGAGGGATTTGGCAAGGTTTCAGGGGACCTAGAAAGGGGGAAAGGGGCATTTGAGGTAGAAGGGAGAGCGTGCTAAGGGTGCAAAGGCCTGGGGACATAAGGGTATAGAGTGTGTCAGGGAATAGCAGTCTGACTGAGCAAGACGGAATATGAGAAGGAGAGGGGGAGGAGAAGTGGGAGAGGGTGGCTGGTGCAGGCCACAGGCTGCCTCAGAGGCCAGCGCTGGTGGGAAGCCTGCGCCCCACTCAGAGGCAGACGGAGCCGCTCAAGGTGTTTGAGCAAGAGTGACATAATCAGAGCGGTGCTAGAGGAGAAGAGGGCAGCCATTTGCTGGCTGGCTTGCAGTGAGCCAGGAGGTGGCAGGACAAGTTAGGAGGCCGGGCCAGCAGCTCAGGCGGGACAGAGGAAGCCTGAGCAAGCCAGGCAGAGGGGCTCCCCGCATGTGCCCGCCTCTGTTCTGTGCAGTCCCCCATGGAACCCCCGCCTCACCCTTCACCTCCCCAGGTGGAGTGACTGATTCTGTTCCTTTGTGTCTTAGGGCCCCCCAGGATCTGAAGGCCTCCCAGGCCCCCCAGGCCCAGCGGTGAGTGAAGGAGGGGCAGAGAGATGTGGATGTGGGACCCCTGGGGTCTGAGGGCAGGAGGATTAGGTTTCAGCTGCATTGTTCTCTGTGAGTGACAGGGTCCCCGAGGAGAGCGAGGACCCCAAGGGAACTCCGGTGAGAAGGGCGACCAGGTGAGTGATGATTGGGACCTGGCTGCAGGGAGGCAGGGAAGGGGCTGGGTCCTCCTCCCTGGTGGTCACCGGCTCTAGTCTTCCCATCCCACCTGTCCTTGGGCTGTGACCTACCTCATGCCCACAGCCTCACCTGCCAGCCATGGTGGGCGGAAGGGAGGGCAAAGCCCGTGAGTTTGAGGGTGCCCTCACCTGTCACTCTTTCCACCTGGGCAGCCAGGCAGGAGGGGGAGTGGCGGCACAGCACACTGTCCCTTGCTTCTCATCCTAGGGATTTCAAGGCCAGCCAGGCTTTCCGGGCCCACCGGTGAGTGAAGAAGACACAAAGCGGGCTCTGTCTGATGTGGTCTCGTTGGGAGGGGCAGGCCTGGCCAGGCCAGGCTCAGGGAGGATGGCCCTGGGGAGAAGAAGGGAGAGGCACGGGAGAACGGCCTGGGTGGCCAGGCCTGATTCCAGGAACCAGGACCTGGAGAGCGCAGCCTCTTGGGTGGGCCTCAGCCCGGCAGGCCAGGCAGACGTAATATTCCTGGGTGGTGCTTCTAGGAAGTCAAAATGAATTGCTTTAACAACAGTGCATCATGCACAGAAGGAAGAAAGAAGGGGAGCTCCCCCTGTAGCCCCAATTCATTCCTGCCTGCCCCTTTATTGATACAGGGTCCCCCTGGATTCCCAGGCAAAGTTGGAGCACCTGGCCCACCTGGCCCCCAAGCAGAGAAGGTGAGCAGGACCCCTGGTTGGCCAAAGTCACAGATCTGAGCCATGCAGCTTCCATGACCCTGTCCCACCCCTAGCAACAGGCTTTTGGGAAATCCCAAGACTGACCCAATTGCATGACGGCTGGGAAAAGAGGCCTTCAGGATGGGCCCAGTGACTACCGGAGGGTGACAGGGCCTGCAGCAGACCAGCAGGCTCCTCGGGGTGTCTGCTTGGCCCAGGATGCCTGTGGCCTCTGTGCAGCCTAGGCCCATGTCTGCTGGGATGGGGGAAAGCAGGGAGGTAGGGGGAAGAGGCAGAACTCGACAGGCAGCTCAGGCCGCCTTCCTCTCCTAAGCGAGGAGGAGCAAGGAGCTGAGAGAAGGGGAAAGCGCGTCCCAAAGGAGGACACCAACGTGGAAGGGGCATGCGCTTCTCCTGGGTAGTGCTCCAGTTGTGACCAAGGCCCCAGAAAAGGTGGGGGTGGCCTATGTCCTGCCTAGTGACAAAGGTGCGGGGAGCAGCAGTCGGGGGAGTCCTGGGCTGGCTGCCCTTAAGTTTGGTTTGATCAATGTTGGAGACACAGCTCTGCCTTGGTTTGGGGCTGACATCCCTGCCTCAGTGCAACCTCTGGGCTCCCTAGATGTGCTGGGTGGATGGTGTAAGAAGCCCCTGAGCTTGGGGTGGGGGGATCTGGGTCGAAAGGGACGAGCAGGAGCCTACAGCCTTGAGGAGAGCGTCTTTCCTCTGAGAGCACACACATGAACATCTCATGTGCAGGTGAGGAAACTGATGCCCACAGGCTTGGGGCAGCCCAGGGGCACATAGCAGTGTTAGCAGCTGAGCTGAGACTTCCTTCCCAGCTCCAGGAGGACCTAGGTCCCTTGCTACCTCCGCAGAGCCCATGCTGATCAGCCACGGTTGGGACAGTCGAGGTTGCCAGCTCCCTTCACTTCCCTTCCCTGCGGAGGACCTGCAGCCCCTGCTCTCCTTAGGCTGGTCATTGCAGACAATCCCAAACCTCTGGCCAGTGGTTCTTCATCCCAACTCCCAGTGGGGGCCAATATTGGCTGGGGCTGTGCTGACCCCTCCTGGTGGCTGGTGGCATTGCAATGCCCCCCAAGTTCTTTTTCTCCTTTGCTGGGTCTCTCCAGTGGGATGCCGTCCCTTGACCACCCCACAGCCACTGATCCAGGGTAGCTGCCCTCTCCCCACTGGGAGAATGCAGCAACCTTCCCCGCTATGCTGCTTGCCTCCCCCCGCCTTTTCTGGTAAACATTCCAATCCACGCATCAGTTCTCATCTCTACTTTGAACCTTCGATGGCTTCCCAGTGCCTGTAGCAGGGGTTTTCAGACTTTATTTTGTAGTCCCTGAGTCTTTTTATCATATAAAAGGAAACGTAAAAACGTCAATCTATAAAACAAATGCCACTGGAGCGGCCCTGGCTAAGACAACAGTCGGGGTCCTGGAGTCCCCCCTCTTCAGTCCCCACTTCATGCCCCCAGCTTCTAGGCTCCCCTAGGAGCCCCCAGCGCTCTGAGAAGTACAGCTGAAAACCCACTGACTGTTCGATAAAGTTTAGCACAGTGTTCAGGGGCCCCACCCATCAAGGTGACTCTTCTGCCTGCCCACCCATCCCACGGGCTCCCCTAAACACCCTAGACACATGCCAGGCTAGGCACGTGACCACTTGCAAATCTTTATCCTTCTCTTAGGTTCCCTCTGGCATGTGCTCTTCTCCTCCACCTGCCCAATCCCAGACTTCCTCAGAGCCTAGCATCTGGTGACACTTCTGTGACACTTTCCCTGGTTCCCAGTCAGAAGGAACCGCTCCCTCTTCTGAGCTCCCACAGCCCCTTTCCACGCAGAACACATGGACTGTTGCTTTGCCCCTGCCTGTGTTGGGCCCGTGACCCTCACTGGACTGTGAGCTCTTTGAGGACAGGGGTGTCCACTTTTTCATCTCGAGGACTCAGAGCCCACGTGGCACCAGGTGCACTGTGGAGGCCCGTGTGGATTGAGCCCGTGTAGATTCCAGATCAGCACACGCTACTGAGCCCCTGCCATGCCAGCCCCTAGGTCAGCACTGGAGAAGATGCCCTGTCCCTTCTGCAGGGAGCAGCAAGGAAAGGGGATGCTTTGCACACGAAGACAGAGCCTCCTGGGGAGGAGACGTGTGGCACATATGCAGTTAGACAGGGACAGACTTGGCCCAGAAGCCAGCTAGCTGTCCTGTTCCAGCAGCAGAACCCTTGACCCAGGGCCTGGTCTCCACGGTGGGACAAAGCCCTGCTAACTTTATTGGTGTTGTGGGGGGTCTGGTTTCCAGGGCAGCGAAGGGATTCGAGGCCCATCAGGCATGCCTGGCTCCCCTGGGCCACCGGGACCTCCTGGGATTCAGGTGAGTGTGTGCCCTCTCAGCCTGGCAGGCATGTGGGGTGTGTGTGCACGTGTGGGGTGCACATGTGTGTGCGTGTATGTGTGTGTGTGCGTGCTGGGGGGAGACAGTGGAGGGGTGGAGAGAGTCGAGGGGCTGGGCCATGTCTCCTATTTCCTATTTCCAGGGCCCTGCCGGTCTGGATGGTCTGGATGGGAAGGACGGCAAGCCTGGCTTGAGGGTGAGATGACGGGCCGGGAGGGCAGGCACCCCTTCCTCTCCTTTTTTCCTGGAGTGTCAAAGTCAGGGAAACCGTGATGGAAAGAACCGAAGCATCCCCGTCTTTGTCGGGGGCACCTGTGCCCTCCTCGGTGTGTCTCTCTCTGCCCCCAGCTCCCCAGTGGCACCACAGCCCCTTGGTTTCCAGTTCTCCTAGTGGCCTTAAGCAGGGTAGGCGAGCTAGGTCTCACCAAAGGCCAGATGATGAAGGCAGTATGTTTGCAGAAACTCAGACAGCTGAGGAACCCAGGCTGGGCTTCGGGAAGGATCAGGGTGTGGACAGGGAAGGACTTGAGCAAGCCCTGCTCCTTGGGTTTTGCTGGGGAATCTGAAAGGGCTGGGGCCACAGGAAAGGGTAGAACATCAAAGTCAACCCCCTTATATATCCCAAAGAAGGAAAACGAAGGCCCAGAGAGGGACTGGAAGTCACAGGATCCACAGCCAGTCAGAGGCTGAGCAGGCTTAGATTCTTCCCTCCATCTGAGGATAGCTGCAGAGGGCCTGGAGAGGGGAGGACAGTGGGATGAGGTGGGTACAAGCTGGGCAAAACTGCTGTCTCAATCCTCCTGGTCTCCTTCCCTAGGGGGACCCTGGTCCTGCTGGCCCCCCTGGACTCATGGGGCCACCGGTAAGTTGAGCTGCAGGAAGGAGTTGGAAGCTGCGATGCTGCAGCATCTGCCTGGGTGGCTGCAACAGCAAATCTAGACCCTCCGTGGACCATGCTGTGACTTTGGATGGGTTTGAATTGTTTATACTGAGGAAGGAGGAGTGGGAAGACGCCCCCAGTTGACGTGAAGGACATGAGAATTCCCTGCTTTTTCTTTCAGGGCTTTAAGGGGAAAACAGGACATCCCGGCCTCCCAGGACCTAAGGTAAGGGCCTGCCGACCTCTGCCAAGCAGGTTCTCTGCTCTCCTGAAGGCCTGCCCCCAGGCAGACATGGCAGCCCAGCCTGGGCAGAGAGGCCATCCCAGCATCAGAGCCTCCTGGGGCCAGCAGTGCCTGGCAGACTGGGTCAGAGCTTCTCTGTCTACCAGCCGGAGGGCAGCAGAGGTGGCCAAAGCTGGGGCAGGTGGCAGGGCCACTCTGATGTGAGGTTGACCTGGGGTAGGGATGTCAAGTGACTGTCTGGCGTGCCCCCACTGCTTGCCCTCTCTGTATTCTAGGGTGACTGTGGCAAACCAGGACCCCCTGGCAGCACTGGCCGGCCTGGCGCAGAGGTAAGGGCCAGGGAGCCACACGGCTGCCTTCAGTTTGCCTTTGGACTCTTTAGAGTCTGGGGTGCAGCCGCTTTCTCCTGCTCCGTGGCTGCTTTCCACCTCAGTCTTCTGGGAGGGGTTCACCCACCACTGCACCTCTCGAACTTTCTCCCTCCTCTTAAGGGTTGTAACTGGTTCTGCTCCCTGGAGGTTGTTGGGTCACCAACCTAAAAAGGCAGGGCCTGGCCTGCTCAGGCTGTGGGTCTGCCCTCTCTACCTGACTCTCTGAGAGGCATGGGTCTGGAGGCTGGGAATCACCTGGCTCCTTTGGCCATGGGCGTTAACACCTGTTCTGCCCAGCCCTCTCCCACCCGACAGCCACATGGTGCAAGTCGTCAGTTTGTGTCATTTTATCCTTTTTCTGGCTCCTACAGGGTGAACCTGGTGCCATGGGACCCCAGGGAAGACCCGGTCCCCCCGGCCATGTTGTGAGTTGAACCAATTTCGTCTCTGTCTCCATGAGAGGTAGCATTTTGGCGGGGTGGGTGGCAGTGCCTAGGCTGTCATGACCTGAAGGAACTAGCCACAGGGGCTGCCCCGCCATGAAGCTAGATGGCTCCCATGTGGGAGCTACTGGCCCAGCACTGGGGCCGCTCCTTCTGTGGTTTCCAGGCTTTTCGTCATTTTCTTATTTTCTGGGCACATTCAAGTCCACTTATCAGATGAAGGTCATTCAGTCAACACATAATCATGGAACACCTGCGCCATGCCAGGCAGCAATCCAAGCGCTGGGGCAACAGCAGTGAGCAAGAAAGGCGAGGTCCCTGATCTCAGAGCTGGCACGCAGGTGCAGCAAACAGAAGACCCAACATGAAAGCATCAGGCAGCCATGCGCTGTCACAGAGAGGGCCAGGGAGGTGACTTCGGAGGAACCCTTCTTGGAGAAGCGACATTTGAGCTGAGGCCTGAATAAAAGGAGGCAGCTATTGAGCAGTCTAGGGGAAGAGTTCCAGGCAGAGGGGGCAGCAGGTACAAAGGGCCCAAGGCAGGGAGGAGCTGGAGGTGTTTGAGGAACCCCAAAAAGAGCAGGGTGGCTGGAGTGTAGAGTGAGAAAGCTGTGAGTAGCAAGGGGACAGCTGAGCTCGGAGAAGGACATGGTGGCGATAGGAGCGGCCCTCTCAGTGTGGTCAGGGGTGGGAGAGGACAGACGCACGGAAGCCGTGGATGGATAGTTGCGGTGGAGACGGGGAGCTGTGGTCAGATCTGGGAGGTGTCTGGAGGCGGGGGACTTGCTGATGAACTGGATTGGGGTTGGGGAGACAGAGTGACATAAAGAGGGGAATCAGGGATGACTCCTGCATTTGGCTTGGGCAACTGGGTAAATAGGTGGAGTGTTTTCCAAGACAGGGCGACTTGGAGAGGATATTTATCAAGCAATAATGAATTTTCTGTCTACTTCACTCATCGCTAACACAGACGACTGCCAGGCGGTGCCTTTGATCAGAGTGACAGCACTGGGCTGGTGGGACTCCAGAGAAAAGCGAAGATACTGGCATTTTGTTGCAGCCCTGTTGTGGCTGGCTGCATAATAATTTCCAAAAGGCTTTTGGAAACGTTAAAAATAGTTCACGACCAAAAAAAAAAAAAAAAAGGAACTCTCAGGTCTCCATCTCTATTTTTACGCATCTCAAGGGGTCCAGAGGCCCTGGATTCAGAATGTCGTATCGAGGCTGGTTCCCCTCATGTGACGGGTGACGGGGTGGCATACTCAGAAACGTGGCCCCACTGGAGACTCAGTGCGGTGCTGGGGCCGACAGGGTGCAGGCTTCCGCCTCTCACGTCCGTCTGTCCAGCCCCTTCGCCCTGCGGCGTGGCTGTCTCCATGCAGGACATTTCCACCTCAGGAGACTGGAGATGAATCTGGAACGTGCCACCTGGGGGTGTGAAGGGAAGCGCTCTGAGAGAGACCCAAGTGCCCCCCGGCGGTTCAGAGAAGGTGTCGCTCTGGCCAGGGAGGTGACCTTTGAGCTGCACCGCAGAGGCGTGGATGTAGGCATCAGAGCTGGGGGAGGGCGTTTCAGACGCAGCCCCAGTGCAGCAGCGGGGAATGTCTGGGTGTTGGAGTTCCGGGCACCCCAGTGTTGGGCGACAAGTGTCAGCTCCTTGTCCCTGTGGATGTCGGGGTCAGTGACAAGCCCCTACCCCTCACCCCCTGCTACACAGGCCCCCAGCTCCTCCTCCATAGGACAGCAGGAAGTGGGCTGCTGTTAGGGAAGCAGGGGTCTCAGTGGCTGCCTACGCCGACAGTAACTCCCCAGGCCTTTGTCCTCTGCACTTGGCCGCTGGCCATGGCTTTCGGGTCATCCCGCTCAGCACAGCCCCAGATGCTCCACTCAGCCTGGGTTGGAGGGAGGGTCCTGTGTGCCCAGGGTCCCCCAGGCCTCAGCTCTGGGCACAAATCTTGTCAGAAGCTCAAGTGTAAGACCAGAGGGAAGGAAGGTTTCCGGAGGAAACGGAGCTGCTGAAGTTTAGTGCTTGTTCCTGCCGTCAGGCCTTGTGCTCCTCGGGGTGTTGCTATTAGAACCTGTTTCTGTCCCACTGACTCATCTCTCTTTAGGGGCCACCAGGGCCTCCAGGCCAGCCAGGACCAGCTGGGATCTCTGCAGTGGTGAGTAACATGCTCCTCTCCTTCCTCCCTCCCAGGAGTTTTGCCCTGCTTGGCTGTGGGCTCCATTCCGAGGAAGCTGGGGGGATGGAGAACAGTTTGTCTCATCCCCTCCTTTCCGGGCGTTGGCCTCTCCTGCCCCCAAAGATCTCACCTTCTAGGATGTGGCAGAGGGCTTTGGAGAGGGCTGGAGGTCATCTCAGAGTCCTGCTGCAGGCTCGGACAGTGCCACCTCTCCCTGTGGCCCCCAGCACACGATGGGGTATCTGTCTGGCTACGTGGGGGTCCACTTTGCCTGCTTCCCTCTCCTCTCACTGTCTCCCTTCCTATTCTCTAGGGTCTGAAAGGAGACCGAGGAGCCACCGGAGAAAGGGGCCTTGCAGGGCTCCCAGGCCAGCCCGGCCCCCCTGGACACCCTGGTCCCCCGGTAAGACCCCACATCTTGCAGCATAGCCCAGGGGGCAAGAGTCACTTGGCTCAAGGCCTGCTGAGCACAGCACGACATATCTGGGGCCTCCAAGGAAGGAGCGGCTGCCAGCATAGCGGGATGGCAGCGAGGCGCTTGGGCCTGAGGATCATGCGAATTTGGAAGGACAGGCCCTGCAAGGCAGTGCTGTGCCAGGCTGCCCACGAGGTCACTGCCTGTGACGGTGCACCAGCCTCAACCTTCTGCAGCCCCCTCGGCTGCGTGGCCCTGTTCTGCCCCTGCCCCTGCCCCAGGGGAGCTTGTTGGTAATCACAGAAAATCTTGCTAAATGTCAGGAACCAGAAATGCAGTCCTGTTACTGTAACTTCCTGAGGTTCTCAAAAACCAGTTCTTAGCTCACATTTCCTACTCAGAACGCTGAGATATTGGTCACCGACACATGCTGAGTGGTGGACTAAGCATCTGGTGTGCATTTTATCTTTTTCTCTCTCCCTTTTCTTCCTTCCTTCCTTCCTTCCTTCTTCTTTCTTTTTCTTTTCTTCTTTCTTTTTCTTTTTTTGACAGAGTTTCTCACTTGTTGCCTAGGCTGGAATGTGGTGGCACAATCTTGGCTCACTGCAACCTGATACCCCTGCTCAGCCTCCCGAATAGCTGGGATTACAGGCATGCACCACCACACCTGGCTAATTTTATATTTTTAGTAGAGATGGGGTTTCACCATGCAGGTCAGGCTGGTCTTGAACTCCTGACCTCAAGCGATCCACCTGCCTCGGCCTCCCAAAGTGCTGGGATTACAGGTGTGAGCCATCGCGCCCAGCCTTGCATTTTGTCTTAATCTGTGCTGCAGCCCCATTTAGTGGATCTGACTGTCCACGTTTTACAGATGAGGAATCTGGGGCTCCAAAAGGTTAGGTAGGTTGCTTGGAGTCACACAGCTCGTAAGTGGAAGAGCTCTGACTTGATCCCAACCTGCCTGATTCCAGAACTTGTGTCCTTAGCCACTCTGCAAATCTGCCTCTCTCAAAAGTTCCAGACAGGTGAACCCCATCAGGTGCAACTGATTGCCAGGCTCAGGGATGAAGTCTCCTGGGAGAGCAGAGGCAGGGACCCAGGTCTCCTGGGACTCAGCAGGATGCTTTCCACCAACGCAGACTTTTGCTGGGGGGCAGCAGCAGTGACCGTGGGGCTGCTAGCCTGGGCTGGGGTATTTGACTCCCATTGGCCCATCTGCCAGGTGGGCTCAGTCTTACCACGCCGATTGGCTCTGATTCTTACCAAGGACTCTGCCTCCCTCCTTGCAGGCTCAGGAGCCTCCAGGGTCCCTGGATGAATCTCCCACTTGCCTAGCAATCACCAAGTCCTCTTCCCCAGCAGCCCCCAGAAGGGGGCTGGCCCAGGGAGGCAGCCTTGCTGGTTGCAGGGAGGGGGCAGGCTCAGGCTGTTCATGTGTTCATTCAGCAAACGTTTAACATAGATTCAGAACCAGGGAATGTGCAAGGTGCCGGGATCCAAGCACACAGCAAGGCAGGCATGGTCTGATCTTCCCTTATAGAGCTCTTGTAGACAGGGGCTGGGAGCTGTTGGGGCTCTGGGATCAGGCTGGAGTATGGGGTGGGGGGTCTAAATTTCCACCGCCTGCACCCAGGGCGTCAGAGGGTGAGGGCTGGAGGATCATGGCCTCTGGGTGGAACAGGGGGCTGGGCATGCCCCATGTGCGATGTGAGGCATCTGACACCAAACTGGGTTGGAGCTCATCACGTCTCCATTGCTCTCTACTCCCCAGGGTGAACCTGGTGCAGATGGCGCAGCTGGCAAAGAGGTACAGTTGTACTGGTCTTCTCTGTTTCCTTGGGGATGCTTCCCGCTCCTCACCTTGCCCTGACCCCTCATTTATTCAGTAAACATTCCCTTTGAATGTTTACAGACTATCTCTGGACAGATATACAGGAAACTGTTAACCCTTGTTGTCCTGGGGAGAGGAATTCGAGAATTGGGGCCAAGGATGGGAGTGAGATTTGTTTTACTTTTTAAAAACCTCGTACCTGGTCAAAAAGAGACAACAACCATAACAACAAAACAACAACAACAACAACATAATAATAATAATAATAATAATAATAATAAATTCCAAACAAACATCTCTTGGGCACCAGGTCTTTCCAGTCCCCCCGGTATGCCACAGACTGGCCATCTCATTCCGACTTCTTCTCACCTCTCTTCATCTGTGATGGGGGTCCAGCCAACATGCTTAAACAAGGCCATGCCCTGGGGACATCATTTTCCTTTCCAGCTGTCAGCCCCTCTGTGGGCAGAAAGGCTGTGGTCCTTTCTCACCCAGAGCCCGGCTGGACACACCTGGGGCCTCGGGCTGTGGAAGGGGCCTCTTCACTGCTTCTCCCTCCCCAGGGCACCTCAGAGATGCTGCCCGGACTTCACCTCTGACTCTTGCTTTCCTCTAGGGACCCCCTGGAAAGCAGGGATTCTATGGACCTCCTGGGCCCAAGGTGAGTGGGCACTGGCCGGGTGTGGGAGGAGAAGCTGGAGAGTTGATGCAGCCCAGCTCCAAGTTACCACTTTAGCCACAGAGAGGAGACACAGGAAGGCCAGTGGGCATGGGAAAAAATGGCAGAACTGGGAGCAGCAGAGTGTCTGAAAATTTCCCACTTGGGGTCATTAGCTGTGGCTGGGGGAAAGGAAATCTCCAGTTCATTTACTTACTGATTGACTGATTCATTCATTCATTGTTTTCATTTCCTGAGCATCCCCTTGCTCCTGCTCACATTCCAGGCCCTTGTCCTGGCCTCAGGTAAACCGAGGTCCCTGAACAATAGATGCTCACAATAGACCAGTCCCACTTACACAGGGGAATAGTAAGTTTCCAGAAGCCGAAGAGATACAGCGCTGTGGGCGAAAGGCAGAAGCACCCAACCCAGCCTGGGGAGTCGAGGAGGCCTCAGCTCAGGAGGGGTGCACTGGGTAGAAAGAGATGAAGGGAAGGGCATTCCAGGCTGGGAGGACCACAACAGAGAATCTAACCAGTGAGGTCTGGCAGGAGGCGGAGGGCAAGGAGAGGAGGCTGAGGAAGGAAGGATCAGAACCACATCACGAATGGCCTTGTATGCCTGGCCCAGGAGTGAGTGCTTTATCCTGAGGGCATTTGGGAGCCATCAGAATTTCCTTTTTTTTTTTTTTTTTTTTTTGAGACGAGTCTTGCTCTGTCACCCAGGCTGGAGTGCAGTGGCGCGATCTTTTGACTTACCGCAACCTCCGCCTCCTGGGTTCAAGCAACTCTACCTGAGCCTCCTAAGTAGCTGGAATTACAAATGTGTTCCACCATGCCTGGCTAATTTTTGTATTTTTAGTAGAGACGGGGCTTCACCATCTCGGTCAGGCTTGTCTTGAACTCCTGACCTCGTGATCCACCTACCTTGGCCTCCCAAAGTGCTGGGATTACAGGCGTGAGTCACCACGCCTGGCCTAGGAGCCATCAGAATTTCTAAGCAGGGAGTAACAACCAGAGAACTGTCTTCTAGGAGGACCAGTGACTTGTCAGGAGGCTGTGGCCACAGTCCAGAGGGAGATGCTGGGGTCTGGTGGGAGGATGGAGAGAAAAGGGCAGACTGGTGAGACATCACTATGCAATTTGACAGGACTTTGTGTCTACCTTGTAGGGTGATCCAGGAGCTGCCGGACAGAAGGGCCAGCCAGGAGAGAAGGGCAGAGCCGGCATGCCTGGTGGGCCGGGCAAGAGTGGTTCCATGGGGCCTGTTGGGCCACCGGGCCCTGCAGGAGAGAGAGGCCACCCTGGATCTCCAGGGCCCTCGGGGAGCCCTGGATTGCCTGGTGTGCCTGGCTCCATGGTAAGGGGGAAGGCTGGCAGCCATCGGCTCTGTCCCATAGAGCAGGCATGTGGGGTGGAGCACGGATCATCTTCCAAGCTCTTGTTAACATTCTGTGGGAAAGAGCATGGCTCCCAGAGGGTGGTTCTTAACTAAAGGTGGGGATGATAGGACCCTCTCCCCAGAAAAATGTGCTTAAGCACAAGATGTTTTGTACCATTTCTGGGTGGTTAGGACTTTGGATTAAGAATCTACGGAGGTTGCTGTGAGCTGAGATGGCACCACTGCACTCCAGTCTGGGTAACAAAGTGAAACTCTGTCTCAAAAAAAAAAAAAAAAAATCTGTGGGAGGCTCCTGGGACCTCTGCCTTCCTCCCCATCCTTTATTTCCATAGGGGAAAGTGCTAGGTTTGGAAGTATAATTGAGGCAGGTTTTCTTCTCTTTTTTCAGGGAGACATGGTGAATTATGATGAAATCAAGAGGTTCATCAGACAAGAGATCATTAAAATGTTTGATGGTAACTGGCAGCCAGCTGGGTGGCAGTGGGTGCTGCCTGCCTTTCCCTGCGACTTCTCTGCCCTGCCTGGGCCTCCTTTTCCTTAAAGCTCCATGTCCTGCTCTTGCCCTCCACACACTCACAGGCCTGGGGTTGACAGGCATATGTTCAGTTATCCTTCAGACCTTCCTTGTCACCTGCTCTGTTCAGAGATAAAATGATTCCCTCCCGCCTTCCCTGTGCCCTGACTTGAGCAAAGGAGACAGACAAGAAAATTGGTATCAAACGAGTCTGCCTGAAGTGAGCTCTAAATACAGGGGCAAGCGGCACTGTAAGATGGCTGGGGTGGTTTATTTGAAGTGTTTTTTTCTGTTCATTTGTTCTTCCAACATTGATATGCCAGGGACTGGGGAAAACACGGGCCCTGTCCTAAAGGGGCTGGACGTCTTGCTTGGGAAGCAGACCTTGAATGCCAAGCAAGGCATCTGGACTTTATTCTGAAGCCAGTGGTGAACTAATGAGGGGTGTTGGAACAGAGAGATGCCATAGTCATATCTGCGCTTTGGAAGGATCTCCATAGGGAGCGATGTGGAGGCCAGGACATGGGACCCCACTTGGGAGACCTACCCCCATACTCCTTTCCCTGACAGCCCTGTGAGGGCAGGCTGCTGTGGGCTCCATGCTAGCGACCAGTATGCAGCATCTGCAGTCATTCTGAGTCCCTGGGGGACCCTCTGACCTGTCTTTGTCTTTTTTTACAGAGAGAATGGCTTACTACACCTCCAGGATGCAGTTCCCCATGGAGATGGCGGCAGCTCCGGGACGACCAGGGCCCCCAGGGAAGGATGGTGCTCCGGGCAGGCCAGGCGCTCCCGGATCACCTGGGCTCCCTGGTCAGATTGGCAGAGAAGGACGGCAGGGCTTGCCAGGAATGAGAGGTAGCTCTGCCCTACAGTTCCCAAGGGACACACGTAGTTCTTTGGGGCAGGCCAAAGTATTCCATGAGGTGTCTTGTGAATACGAGGGATGTGTGTGTGTCTTTCAAGTAATCTGACTGGCTGTGTCATTTTTCTGCTCAGGGATAGGACTTATTTTATTTCTTTTGTTCCAGGACTGCCTGGCACCAAAGGTGAAAAGGGGGACACTGGTGTTGGCATTGCAGGAGAAAATGGTCTTCCTGGACCCCCAGGTAGGAAAAGCCACCACTTGAGACCATGAATCCAGAGCAGCAGAGACCCCTTTTCTTTCTGATCCTCCGATGACACAGCTGTGTCAAGCTCCAAATAACGGCAGGCCAAGCAACCACCATTTATAGTAATGCCACTGCGTGCAAGACGCTCTGCCAGGGCCTGTGGGGATGTGGGGGCGGAAGACTCAGAGCCTGTCCTTAAGTCCTAAACTGGGCTAGCATGACGCAGTGGGAGGCAGCCACATGGAGCTGGGGCTGAGGAACTCGAGTTCAGGTTCTACTCAGCACCTCACTGGCTGCGCACCTCAAGGAGGCCTTTGAAGCCCTCTGGAGGTGCTCTCTAAGATGCGTCTTGGCTATCTAGCCTGAAAGAGAGTGGCCAAAGCCTGATGACCTGGCTCTGAGACCCAGCATCACAGCTTACCAGATGTGCAACCTCTCTGAGCGTGTGTCCTCATCTACAAAATTAGGCAATAGCTCCTTTCTCAGGAAATTGTGCAGATTCAATGAATAATGCATCAGAAGCACTCAGCCCTGTGCCTGGCACACGGAAGCTCTAAATAAAACTTGCCAGCGGTATTGTTAGTGTTAAAATAATGTGAGGGTCAGACTAGGTCTTCATGTAAATACGTGGTAACTTGAGAAACAGTCACCAAATGGAAGGTGTTATTTGATGGCATTATGGCTTTTTTCCCTCATGATCTGGGTCCTCTGATTGTCCCTTTGTGGCCATTCCCTCCCTAGGTCCTCAAGGTCCTCCAGGCTATGGCAAGATGGGCGCAACAGGACCGATGGGCCAGCAAGGCATCCCTGGCATCCCTGGGCCCCCGGGTCCCATGGGCCAGCCAGGCAAGGCTGGCCAGTGTAACCCCTCTGACTGCTTTGGGGCCATGCCGATGGAGCAGCAGTACCCACCCATGAAAACCATGAAGGGGCCTTTTGGCTGAAATCGCCACCTGCCTTTGGATGAAGGACTCCGTTGGGAATAAATGGCCAAAGCTTATAGGACTCTGTGAAAGGTTGTGAATGTTTTTGTTGTTGTTTTTAATTGCTGTTAATATTTTTTAAATAATAAAGAAACAAAACGATCTGCCTTTTTCCTTCCAGCGGGTTCCCCTGCAGCCAGAGCTCCTTGTCACCCCACTTTTCTCATTTAGTTCCAGGATCAAAAAAGGGCATTGTGGGTACAGGGGCATACACCTGTAATCCCAGTTATTGAAGGGGCTGAGGCGGGGGGATCGCCTGAGCCAGAACTTTGAGACCAGCCTGGGCAACATGATGAGACTCAGTATCCAAAAAATAAAGGTTAAAAAATAAAGGGCATTTCCCTCCTGGCTCGTGGTCAGCCAGTGGTGCTGTAGGATGCTGCTGGATGATCTGCGTGGGGGCGGCTGGTGATCCGCTGCTCCTTGGAACCTTGTTCCCTGTCCTTATGCTCACTTCTCTTGAGTTAGAGAAGAAGCATCATTCAGCCCTTCCTCTCGAATGAACGAACGCAGGTTGGATGGCCCTGCTTCCAGCTTATAAAGGCTCC
Source organism: Cebus imitator (assembly GCF_001604975.1). NCBI lineage: Eukaryota > Metazoa > Chordata > Mammalia > Primates > Cebidae > Cebus > Cebus imitator. The sequence continues at coordinate 9,212,014 of NW_016107366.1, read as the reverse complement.
TGCCTATTTGATTCCCTAAGTAAACCATTGTTCGGCACCCCACCCACTCTTTGCCCATCCACTTCACCTCGTCGGTGTGACCCAGAGCTGGTCCGGGTTGCACCCTGGGAAAACGCCACCCGGTGCGGAGGTGTGTTCATCTGCCTGGAAGCCCTTTTAAGCATGCAGGCGCTTCTTGATGCTCCAGTAATTCTGTGATTAGAAAACCTGTGCAAACGGGAGAGAAGATAGACTCCAGCTCTGGCCTAGGCGGCCAGGGAATGCTTCTCTGGGAAATGAGATGGAACCTTCTGCCTGAATCAATGCATGGCCCCGTCACTAGCTCTCCATAAGGGCTTCCAGCAATGAATTTCTGGAGGGCAAATGACTTCTCCTGTTATTCTTCGTTATTCTAACATATGTGGTGCTTTTCCTGTACATCTTAGCCTAGGCCTTTAGAAATAGCCAGGCTGTATCAGTACAAAGGGGTCATAGGCAAGCCATGAACAGATCTAAGCTCATGATCCTCAAAGTCTACTGGGAGTTTGGTGGTCTCTCTGCTGTCTCCTTCTCCCTATGTAAAAAAAGCGTAGGAAGGAAAAAAAAAAAGACAGTGAATTGAACATTACAGAAACATTCTCTCTTGAGCTTCTTCCTTTTCTCCTTTTTAGATCCCTTGTCCTGATGGGCTGGCTGCCCTGTGAGAAAGCAACAAGGCACTTCCAGGGGGATTTCCAAAGAAAGCTTTTTCACTGGCCCCAGCTATCTGGAAGGTTTATTCAAGTTGGATACACTTCAAAGGACTCACAGAGCAGGCTCAGAAATGTACCCAAAATCTAGATGCTTATCCAAACTGCCTGAAGCCTTCAAACCGGCTGTCAAATCTCTGCAGAGCTGGTATTTCTAGCACATTCTGAAAATTCCCTTCTCTAGTTGGGTCCCAAATACCAGGAGACCAGCCTATTGATGGCTTTTCTGAACCTTTGCCCTATTTTTTTTTTCCTGCCAGGAGCAAAGGTGGGCTGGTGGCCAGAAGAATGAAATCAGACAGACTCCTGAGCACACCCGAGGTCTCATGTGATGTTTTTAGATAAAGGAGGAGCTGATTCTTTTTTCATCCCTCCCCAGCTATTCTCAGTTAACCCCGGTTCTCACATAAAACATTAAAAAGCAAAGGCATCATTTTTGCATTGAAGTGGCGGCCAGGGTTTGGACCATTGTCGAGGACAGATGTGAAAGCACTCCCATTGGAAGGCCAGCTTCCTCTTGCAGCCTCGTCTGCCGAGTACTAGCCGATGATGAGCCTTATGATGAGGGGCATGTTGGCGCCAGCAGAAAGAAAGAGAAGCAAGGAGCAGCTGTGGAATTGAGCAGGTTGGCTTTGAAGGCCAGAGGGGGAAAACCGCTATGAGGAAACATCAAACTCATCCTCTGTCAGGGTCACCAGGGAATCGATCCTTATAGAGTAAATGATGCCTTCTTCACTTTTCTTCCTGAGTCAAATTCATGCTACTCTTAGGGGATTCTACGACAGGCTAGGTTTAAGCTTTCATGATTTGAATGCATGTCTCCCTGGAGTTTGAAATTGCTGTATTTTCATGAACCATGAAGAACCAGATGGAAAGCTGAATTTTATAGTCTCTTCTGTTACTGTGGTCAGCAAAAAATCCATGGATCTTGCTCATCAGTTCAGGAGCCGGGTAAGCTGAAGAGAAAGGAAGGAGGGGCACGTGTCTTCCACTCCTCTTAGGCAGCTTTTGCATGTTCCAACCCTGCTATCCTTCTGTCTTCATTTCTTATCTTACTCCAGGCTTTTAAGGCAGCATACAGATCACTCAGATTGGAAAAGTCTAACTTGATGAGTCCATTTCCCCCTCCTACTTTGTCCCAGGGACTGTACTAGGCTCTGGGGATCCCAAGGCAAACTGGACAGATATGGTCCCTGCCCCTACAGCATCCACGGGGAGAGCAGACAGTTAAACAAGCACTTAGTAAAGTAGGATAGGACAGTGCCAGGTACCAGGGGAGTGCACAGCTGGGGAAACTGACCATACCTAGACAAAGAGATGGATTCAGGCAGAGGGAACAGCACGTGCCAAGGCCCAGAAATGACTGGGTGCAGCAGGCTGAGTGATGGGAGACAGGACAGTGCGGTTGGATTTTGGAGCATGAATAGGGGAGACACAGTGGGAAACCACTAGTGTGTTTCTCACAAAGGAGTGTCAAGTCAGGTTTGCTGAGTGGGGAGTTCGCTGATGGCAGTGTGAAGGATGGACTGGAGGGTCCTTAATTTGAGAAACCCCTCTGCTCAGTAAGATGGAGAAAAGGCTGCTGCGTATTTATTATGCAGAGAGAAATCTAAACTTTGATGCTTCTGGAATTTAAATCTTCCTTTTTGTCATAATATTTTCCTCTGTCACTCAAATTCGACAGAACCTAATTAGACTCTTCCTTCATCTGGGGTCTGTTAACCACTTTACATGACTAGATTTTTCTCTTTTTTTTTGAAGGTGGGGGATGGAGTCTCGCTCTGTTGCCCAGGCTGGAGTGCAGTGGCACAATCTCGGCTCAATGCAACCTCTGCCCCTCGGGTTCAAGTGATTCTCCTGCCTCAGCCTCCAGAGTAGCTGGGACTAGGCGCAAGCCACCATGCCCAGCTAAGTTTTGTATTTTTAGTAGAGACGGAGTTTCACCATGTTGGTCAGGTCTTGAACTCTTAGCCTCAGGTGATCCGCCTGCCTCGGCCTCTCAAAGTGCTGGGATCACAGGTGTGAGCCAGTATGCCAGGCCACGGATTTTTTTTTTTTTTTTTTTTTTTTTTGCTGGAGATCCCAAAGGACTAGATCTTTTTTTGTGGCTGTCCTGAATAGTTTATGGGAATAGACAATGTCAATGTACTCTCCTTATGATCCCATAATGGAAGGGAGTGTGGCCAAATTGCCACATCTGCTGTTCTCATTCCTCAGTCGCTTCTGCGGACAGTTGCAAATCATCCTCTGATCCACAGCATCCAACTGGAATTTAAATTTCAGAACTAGATCTAGTTGGAATCAAAGAGAATTAATTCCATAATAATTAGGTGGGTGTTGGTATTCCTTCTCAGTAAGCCATACAGAAGCTTGGCACAGAGCCAAGTGGCCGCTGGGAGGTTGTGTCTCCAGGGGAGGCAGTATTTTTCAGTGGATGGGCCTTTCATTACCAAGCTCTACCTCACCTCTAATGGGTCAACCACAGGGCTTCCACGAACTCAGGAAAGTGCTCTGTGCTCTAAAAAAAGGCTGGAATCCATGCTTTCCCCCGGGGCTGAAACTGAAACAATAACAGGAACTTCTCCACCCACCTCTGTCTGCCTAAGGTAGTTGAGGTTTTAGAAAGGAGTTGATTGTTTTTCAGTCTTTGGAAGATCCTGGTCTCTCTTTTATCCAGCCCCCTCCAAAACAAACATACCTGGGCCTGTGTGGCTCCTCAGAGGCATAGTCCTGGTTGTTGGCTTTGGCGAGTCCCTGACTGCCTAAGAAAAGACTTGGATGCTCTATCCCCCCAAATAGCACAGACCTCCCACAGATAGTTCTCCTAAGTCCTTTCCTGGGCATAAGGAAATGGGGGCAAATAACTCTCACAGGAGTTGGATTCTCATCACCTAGGACAGCGCCTAGCAAGAGGTGGGAACTCAATGGGCTGATATGTTGGTGGAATAAATGAGTGTATGTCACACGACTCCAGTTTGCAGGCCAAGTGTCCCTGTTCCCTCTCTAAGCAAATACCCCCTTGACCCTCCACCTTCCTTTCTGAAATTTTGAAGTTCAACTCCACCAATATTTTTTGAACTAGGGGGTTAGAAAGGTAATAAAGACACGACCTACTAACTATTAAATACTGAGTAGTTAAAAAAAAATGCAGACCTGGGATCCAGTCCTATTTCTCCATTTATCTTCCCCCCAACCCCCAGAATCTCTCTGTTGCCCAGGCTGGAGTGCAGTGGTGCAAACACAGATCATTGCAGCTTTGATCTCCTGGGCTCAAGCAATCCTCCCACTGTGGCCTCTGGAGTGGCTGGGATCCAGACACATGCATCACACCTGGCTGATTTTTTTTTTAATTATTTTTTGTAGAGACAGGGTATCACCATGTTGTCCAGGCTGGTTTTGAACTCCTAGGCTCAAGCGATCTTCCTCCCTGCCTCCCAAAGTGTTGGGATTACAGGCATAAGTCACTGGGTTTGGCCACATTTATCTTTCTGATAATAGGAAGGTCACTTAACCTCTCTGAGCCTCAGCTCCTTATTATAAATGGGTAATAGTATGTACCTCAAAAGACTGTGGTGAAAATTAAACAACACATAGTACTCAGCACAATGTCTGGCACCCAGTAAGGGCTCAGTACATGATGATAATAAACCACTAACATTGAATTCATGCTAGGCACTATTCTAGGTGCTGAGGTTAGAGGAATACAAAAGAAAATGACAATTCTACAATACACATGTAAGCAAATTGGACAATTCAAGTACTGACACATATTATGAAAAAATAAGATAGATGATGGGAACATTGGAGGCAAGCAGTGTCAAGAAATGCCCCCCACCCCAGGTGACACATGAACTGAAATCTGGATGATAGGGAAAATAAGCCAACCAGTGCAAAGTCAAGGGAAGAATGTCCCAGATAGAGGGAAGAGCTAATCCAAAGACCTGGGGGCAGGAATGAGCAGGCAGAGACCAGCCAAAGCCAACATCCAGGAATGAGCTCTGTACATTCCAAGAATGGCACAACCAGGCCAGCATGGCTGGAATGAGGCAAGGAGGACAGCAACAGCAAGAAGTGAGGCTGGAGATGCTGGAATGTTTGGCCATGAAGGTCATTAGGATGAGTTTAGCTTTTATTATAAGAGTAATGGGAAGCCCCCATGGGAGTTGAAGCTGAGGAATAAGATAATCACTCTGGCTGCCTGTGGAGTAAATGGAGTGTGGAGAGAAGAGTGAAAGCAGCATTGGATACAATCAGTTCTAAGTTTCTCTTCAAATAATCAGCATGTCAGTATGTTCAGTTTTTTGTCCTCCATTTTAAAGTTTAACTTCCTCGTACTTTCAGTAAACGCCTTTTCCATCAGTTCTAATCAGTAGTTCACATCTGTTCCCCTGGTCTCCTTCTCTGTCCTGACTCACCCTGGTCACCTGCTTTGACCTGAGTCACCCCCAGTCACCTGCTCTGACCTGAGTTACCTTTAGTTACCTGTTCCATAATCGTTTTTCCCAACAAACTGCTCACCCCGCCACTCTGGTTCATACCCCTGCTCTCTTTAAGACAGCCAATCGGAATTAGCTTAGACTTTGCAGTCCAACCCTAGCCACTAGGGCAATGACACAGCAGTAGGGACTACTTAAGTCAGGGATAAGAACCCCTGACTCAGGTATTTAGGTGTGCGCTTGCCATTGCTCCATCTGTAAGATGCACCCTTCTATAGAAGTAAATTGCCTTGCTGAGAAAATTTACATTTGAGTGCTACTTCTCTTGCGGCACTGAAAATTTACATATAACAGGCTGGGAGCAGTGGCTCAAGCCTGTAATCCCAGCACTTTGGGGGGCTGAGGTGGATGGATTAGCTGAGGTCAGGAGTTCGAGACCAGCCTGACCAATATGGTGAAACCCCCTCTCTACTAGAAATACAAAAAAATTAGTTGGCCATGGTGGTGTGTGCCTGTAATCCCAGAGAGTTGGGAGGCTGAGGCAGAAGAATCGCTTGAGTCTGGGAGGTGGAGATTACAATGAGCAGAGATTGCACCACTGCACTCCAACCTGGGCAACAGAGTGAGATTCTTTCTCAAAAAAAGAAGAAAAGAAAAAAGAAAATTTACATGTAACAGCAGGAACATTGGTCAATCAGCTATTGTAATGATCCAGGCATGGATGATAGTGTTTTGGACTACAGTGACAGTGTGAACAGGAAGAAGAGAGCAGATGTGTACATTTTTAAATTAGAGCATATGGAGATAAGAGAGGTGGGGGAGTGTGTGAAGAAAAAAAGGACATACAGGAATGATCTTTGGTTTTTGTCCTGAGAGACTGGGTGGATTTTCTGAGAGAGAGAGCAATGGGTTTTGGGGAAAACATCAGAAGAAAACTCCTATACACGGTAGGCTGGAATATAGCACAGTGACAGTACCAAGTGCAAAGGGAGAGTGGCAAGAGAGAGTGGCTAACTGGAGCTAAGGAGAATGTGGGAAGGTTAGGTGGAGAATGGAAGTGGAACTGAGCCTTGCAGGACTGGAGATGGGAGGGCTGCTGGTCCAGGTGAAAGGAGTGGTTTGAACCTAAGTTTGGGGTATGAGCAGGTACGGTAAGCTAATTTTCAAATTTACATATTTGTTACTGTCAGCTAAGAAAACTGAAACCCAGAGAGGTTAAATAACTTGCCTAAGTAAAATATGGTGCATATATGCCATGGAATACTATGCAGCCATAAAAAGGAACAAGATCATGTCCTATGCAGGGACATGGATGGAATTGGAAGCCATTATCCTCAGCAAACTAACACAGAAACAGAAAACCAAACACTGCATGTTCTCACTTACAAGTGGGAGCTGAATGAGGAGAGCACACAGACACACACTGGGGTGCGGGGAGGTGGGAGGAGGGAGAGCATCAGGAAGGATAGCTAATGGATGCTGGGCTTAATAAATAGAAGATGGGATGATCTGTGCAACAAACCACCCTGGCACACATTTACCTACGTCACAAACCACATCCTGCACATATATCCTGATCTTAAAAGTTGGAAATTAAAAAAAAAAAAAAAATCATGCCTAAGGTGATACAGTTAGAAAGTGATAAAACAAACATTATCCCCGTTGTCAGGGCAACCGCCTGGCCGCCGCCTCTCCTCTCCTCCCCCCACCCCTGCTCTCCTTTGCGGAAACGGGGGAGACGCCACTCTACGTCACTATCATGCGTCCCATTTGCCAGGTTATAACATGGCTACCACAGCAACACCCTATCCAAACCTAACCACGGCTTAGGCCCACTCCAGATCAGGAAAGGTAGTAACACTAGCGCCGGTACAGCCACCAAAACTTCCGGAAACTCCATCAGGCACTTAACTCTCCTAATCTCTCGGGTAGGCACCCTCCCACCGCCCCTATCGTCACTTCCGTCGGCCAAGATTGACAGGCTGGGACGTCCAGTCAGATCGGGTCCAGCCCCAAAGCCGAGGGGAGGGGCGGGTTTGAGAGCGGAAAGCCCCACCCCTTGCCTGCGTGTGACGACAGAATCGCCATGGCCAGCTATCCCTACCGGCAGGTGAGTGTGTGAGGGGTCCGCGAATCCAGGTAGGGGCCGTGCCCAACGCAGGCCCTGCGCCTCCCGACTCTTTCTCCCCGTTTTCTCTGCGCCATTCTCACGATGGGTTCGCTTCAGCGAGGCCTCGCGCTGTAGAGAACCGAACAGGAACCGTCGGTCGCGCCCGGCTCACGTCATGAAGGACCGCACATTTAGGAGGTCGTGTCGCGCCCCCTTTGACGTCGCTCACGCGAGGATTTGGGGACCTTGGACCCCACAGGTCCGGGCTGGTCCTGGCCTGGGCTCCACAGCCTTTCCCAAGGCTCCTACGGGGGCCTTGTGCGGGGCCATCAGCCGTGACCAGACGTTTAGAGTTCTGGTTCCATCGCTCTCATTTGGGGCGTCGGATAAAATTCCAGGCTTCCTGACCCACCCCAACACTGCATCACATTCATCAGGAAACTCTGGTTGTAGCAGGCGCCACAAGTGAGCTGGTTTGACTGCTGACTTAGTTCAACATCTCCATGTCGCTTTTAGGAAAGTGAACCCCGAGAAGACACAGAACTTACCTGAAGTCACCAGGCAGTTAGCCAGCAGGGCCAAGGTCAGAACCCGGGCTGTCTTTAGATGCCTATTCCCCAGCCCATCTTGATTCAGCCAGGAATACCACAGCAAGGTGATTCTGTGGCCAGAATTCTTTGTTGGGTGATAGTAGGGTGTTTAAGTGCAGTTTGGAGTCAGAGGTAGGTTCACATCTTGGCTCTAAATAGTTGTGAGCCCTTGAATATTTTGCCGTTCTGAGTCCAAGTTTCTTCCTGTAAAATAGGGCCGAATAATAGGGGCTGCCTTATAAAGCTGCTGTGGAGAGGAAGGAGGTGAGGCTTATGAAGCATTTGGTATATGATAAGGTGTAACATGTGTTGCCCTTCAGCATTTTGATTTTCCTAGACTTCTAAAAGGCCAGTGCCCAGAGGGTCCTCAAAATAGTCCCCTCGTTTTACAGAGGTGGAAATGAAGCCCACAGAGGCCTGCCATCACACAGGTATTTAGAAGATGAAACCTCATTTTACAGAGGAGGAAATGAAGCCCACAGAGGCCTGCCACCATACAGGTATTTAGAAGATGAAACCCATGCAGAAAAAGTGGGAAAACAAGTTCTATTGGTATATTACATAGTGCTCAAATGAGTATAGTCACATGCCAAAAGATGTAACAGCCCTTCCAGGAAGTGCAGTCTTGTACCGGTTACACAGTATTTGGACCTCCATTATCCTTATCATGAAGGCCCTATTGGCATGCAGGTATTATTATCCCTCATTTACTGCTAAGGAACAAACCCAAAGAGATTAAGTGGCTTCTCAAAGGTCATACGTAGTAAGTGAGGGTGAGGTCATGACCAGGGCCTAGGGCTTCTCTCATTGCATTCTTAGAGAGAGATAGGAAAGAGAGGCCTGTGCGGGCTGGAGTTAGGAGGCATTGTAACATAGCCGTTGTGTTCTAAACTCCGTTCCACTTGCTGAGTCTTGTGAGATGTTAATAGATACTGTTAATATAGGAGGAGTCTGTAGTTAACTAAAGTTTTGGAAATACTCTTGTTAAGTATAGCTGAATAATGGTGACCACAAGTCATTTTCAAAATTCTTTTTTTTGAGATGGAGTTTTGCCCTGCTGCTCAGGCTGGAGTGCCATGGCACGATCTTGGCCCACCACAACCTCCACCTCCTGGGTTCAAGGGATTCTCCTGCCTCAGCCTCCCGAGTAGCTAGGACTACATGCATGCGCTACAACGCCTGGCTAATTGTTTTATTTTTAGTAGAGACGAGGGTTCACTGTGTTGGCCAGGCTGGTCTCGAACTCCTGACCTTGTGATCTACCCGCCTCGGCCTCCCAAAGTGCTGGGATTACAGGCTTGAGCCACCGTGCCCAGCTCAAAAATTCTAATTTGCTAATGTACATTGTAAATCTTCCAGAAAGGAATATAATAGGCAGTATTTCTTAAACGTGTTTAACCACAGAAACTCCCTGTCCCCTCTTTCTTTTCAGATGTCTGGTCACTTTTTGTGACTCTGGTATTTCTGAGGAACACAGGCTGAGAAAACATCCATAGTGCCTTGTTTCCCAGTGGTTGGTCTTCTGCCTCAGAGTCACCTGAGAGTTTGTTTAAGAAAGTGCACTTGGCCGGGCGCGGTGGCTCACGCCTGTAATCCCAGCACTTTGGGAGGCCGAGGCGGGTGGATCACTAGGTCAAGAGATCGAGACCATCCTGGTCAACAGGGTGAAACCCCGTCTCTACTAAAACTACAAAAAATTAGCTGGGCATGGTGGCGCGTGCCTGTAATCCCAGCTACTTAGGAGGCTGAGGCAGGAGAATTGCCTGAACCCAGGAGGTGGAGGTTGCGGTGAGCCGAGATCGCACCATTGCACTCCAGCCTGGGTAACAAGAGCGAAACTCCGTCTCAAAAAAAAAAGAAAGCGCACTTTTGGGTCCCACTTCAGACCTGTTCTGTACCCAGGAATCTACATGTTAATAAGCTAATAAGCATTAGGGACGATTTGTTTGCATTCTAAAAGCAATGACAAGTTAGACAGAACTGTGCTAGAATTCTAGCTGTATTACTTAGTTATATACCCTTAGACAAACTAAGGGCTCCGAGCCTCACCTTTCTCACCTTTATAAGGAGAAATAATATCTGTGAAAAGGGCTAAAATGAGGTTGAAATGCAGGGAGCCTGGCACGTTGCTAGTGCCTGGTACATGCCAGTGTCTGGTGGCAGCTCCTGCTGCCGTGACTGCTCTCATCATGCCTTGCTGCCTGGGCTATTCTTGGAGTGAAATACTGAAAAGGAACACAGGGAGAGGAATCTGGAATAGAAAAAGAAATGGTGCTTTTTTTCCTACCATACCCTTGGCCGCCTCCTGGTCTCAGGTGTTCTAAGAAAGGAAACGGGTTGTTTAAAGCATCTCAGTCAGTGCTGCCTCCCCTCCACCCACTACATAGCTTTGGAGGATTCCAGCCTAGTGTTAGGAGTCCAAATTCCTGTAATTTTCCACTGATTCCAGTCCAGGGTACCCAGACCGGGACTGGGTGTTGGAGTGGTAAAATTCAAGCACCCTTGGGTCCTGTGGGGGCACCTGCTGGTGGATTTCAGTGCTTAAGAGCTTAGTCTCTGAGGCCACAGAGATTTGGCTTCAAATCCCTGCTTTGCCACTCCCTTGCAGAAGTTTGTTGCAAAAGTCTGAGACTCAGTTTTTCCTTCTTTTTTTTTTATTTCTATCTTTTAATTTTTTTTTTTAAGACAATTTTTTTTTTTTTGAGACGGAGTCTCGCTCTATCACCCAGGCTGGAGTGCAATGGCACCATCTTGGCTCACTGCAACCTCCGCCTTCCAGGTTCATGAGATTCTCCTGCCTCAGCCTCCCAAGTAACTGGGATTACAGGCACACACCACCACGCCCAGCTAATTTTTTGTATTTTAAAGTGCTTGGTATGGTGTTGGGCATGTGAAATACTCCCAAGTGGAGGAGTAATGCAGTTATGTAGGTTGAAGAGGCAATGTGATAAGTATGAAATGGGAGTAAGTGTTCGGTACTAGGACAGCGTGGGAGAGTGAGATACCTAACTCAGTCTAGGGGTGCATCAAGACTTTTTAAAAGAGGTGATATTTAAGCCAAAAACGGAATCACTGGTAGAAGTTAGCTGAGTGAAGAAAGGAATGATTCCAGCAGAGGAAATAGCTGCACAAAGCCCAGGAAGCAAGTAAGACTGCATAGTATTCTGTAGGGACTTGAAGAAGTTCAGTGTAGTTGTAGTGATGTGGGGGAAAGGGGTAAGAAATAGACTAGAAAGGTAAGCAAGGGCCAGATCCCAAAGGGCCTTGTATGCCTTTCCGGGGAGTGTGACTTCATTCTGAGAGTAGTGAGGGAGCCAGCGAAGTGTTGTCCCATTTGTGCTTTGGAGCGTTTACCTCGGGGTGCTGTGAGAAAGGATTGAAGCAGGAGAGACAGGAGGCATGTATACCAGTTGTGAAGCTATTGAGTAATCTAGGCTAACGAGAACTGTGACCTGGTAGAGAAGACCGGAGAAACACTTGGGAGGTAGAGTTGAAAAAACCTGGTGCCTAAGTGAGGTGACAGAGGGGAGGAAAGAGGAGGTTCCCGGGAGGGCACTAAGGCTTTCAGTTTGGATGATGAGGTGGAATGGAGCTCCATTCACTGCGATGAGAACACAGGGAGGCGTAGGTTTGGAGGGAAGGTCCGGGAGGCTGCTAGATATGTGGGTCTGTAGCTCAGGAGTGATGAAGCTGGAGAGAAAGATTTGGAAGTGTGAGCACAGAGGTGGTAACTGAAGGCTGGGGACAGTCCTTGCTCATTGTTTATTGGCTGCATGCTTCTCTCCTATTTGCAGTGGCTCTGCTGGTGAATGCTTGAACCATTCCCTTTGTCTTGTGATTGTTTCACCCCTTAGTTTGGGCTTCCTGCCTCCTCCCGTGGATACTTGTAGGGTAGTTCTGGGGTGCAAACCTGTCTTTGCAATGGTCCCTCCCCTGTTTGTCATCAGGGCTCAGCTTGGAACAGCCTTTGATATCTTTGAACTTCACAAGGGTCTTGAGGGTAGAAGAGTGAGTCCTCAGAACTGGAAAAAAAGATACAGGACTTTCTGAGTGGGTTGTCTGGGAGGAGGTGAGCCCCCTACTGCTTGTGGGAGTGCAAGTAGACATTCCCGGTGGTGCCACAGAGACTCCATTATGAACTGAGAGGTTGGACTGGAGAGCCTTTTGGGTATCTTCCAAACCGTGGCTCTCAAACTGGGTTGAGGTGCTGGGACGAAAAAGAATGACATTTTTCTGAGACTCCTTGATTTCTGGGCTTGAAAGTTCTGAGAGATCACCTAAGCCAGCCTTCCCTCTCTACCTCTGTCCACGGTAGAAATTCATTATATTTGACAAAGACATTTAGCACAGTCCGTCGCACAGACACATGCTATGCACTCACTCGTGTATCGAGTGAACAAACAGAAAGGGGGTAGTGTAGAGTCACGCAGACCCTGACTTGAATCCCACCTCGCCCATTCTAGCTGCATGATCTCGGGCATGTCATTCAGCTTTCTGCCCCTTAATGTTCTCATCTGCAAAATGGAGATGATGGTGCTTACCTCACAAGACTGAGGGTCAGTGAGAGCTGATTGAACTGGAAGCACCTAGCAGAGCCTCAATAAATGTTCATTGCCCCCAGTCCCCCAGGGCATCAGGTGTAGCCTTTTTTCTGTGTTGCTTCAGAAGCTGCAGTTACTGAACTCTTCCTGTTTTACCCCCTTCACAAACTTGTGTTTATCAGTTTGAAATACTCTGGGAAAAATGCTAAAAAAGGGCTGGCAGCAGGGAGTAGTGTAAAAGAACATGGAGTCAGGGACTCTGTTTTTCATTTCTGGTTCAGACCTTTGCTAACAGCTCAGTGACACTTGGTGACCCTCTGTGAGGCAGGGACCAACTCATCTTCCCCAAACTTCCTGTGTAGCCTGGATTCTCTCAGTTGGCTCCACCTCCTTCATCTTGTGTAAGCTAGAAACCTGAGTCATTCTAAACACTTTCCTAACACCCTCTCCATCCCTTTGCTAATCTAATTAGTCACCAAGTCATGTCTGGTCTGTCTCTCAAATAGCTTCAGAATCCATTCCATTCTCTTCATCCCCAAGTGTGCCGTCTGGTTCCTGCCCTGCCTGCCCAGCACCAGAGCTGCTGCCTCCCTCACTAGCTCATCCTCCACACCGCCACTGCTTACTTCTCTCAACAAGGCTCTGATCACGCTCCTCTCCTATTGGAAACCCTTCTGTGGTGCTCTGTTTTCTGCAGCATAAAGCCCAAACCAAACTCTTTAGAGTGATGTTCATTTGTTCAAATATTTACGGAGGCTTGCAGGTGCCAGGCACTGTCCTGGGCCCTGGGGTACCATGAGGAATGAGGCCCAGTTTCTGCCCCTGGGGGGCTTACTGTTGGGTGGGGGAGATGCTAGACAGATCAGATTGAAACTGCTCTGAGACACTGATAACTCACAGCTAACTGAACTGGAGTGGGAGAGGTGCTTGGTCAAGGAGTGTATAAAGGGCCTGCCTTTCTGGGCTCGCACTGCATTCTTGCCTCTGCAGTTTAACTCATTCCCTGAATGCACTATGCTCATTCATAAGTCTGTGCCTTTGTCTTTTTTCTCCTGTCTGGAGTGTCCTTCCCTGCCTGCCTTTTGGAGAATGTCTATGCATCCTTCCAGGACTAATTCCAGTATCACTGCCACTTCCTCCAGGAAACCTTCCTTGACCTACTTCACATGTTCATTTATTCATTCTACACACAGCACAAATTCCTCCATCTAAGCTTCCTTTATATCACATAAGTAGATTTTTCTGATGACACTGATCAGATTGTATCGTAATTATCTGTGGGCTCCTCAAGTGCAGGACCCCATTTAGTTATGACCTCCGGCCTACCACAGAGCCTAGTACAATATCATTACTCTGAAAATATGTGCTGAATGAAGTCATTTAACAGCTCTGTGCCTCAGTTTCTTCATCTGAAAAAGAGGCCAACTAACATCTTCCTTTTTTCTGTTAGGAGGCTGTTGGCAAGATTCTGCCAGTAGTGTTTGTGTGTTTGAGTGCTTTCTAAACTACACAGGAGGTCTTTAATGCAGGACAGAAAAGAAAGGGTTTAATTGTCTCCAGACTGCAGTGGGCATCTGGAATGTGATAGCAAGAAGGGCAGAAAACCTGCCTGGCAGCACCTGCTTTGTTAGCTTGGGGGTGCTTCCTAGCTGGTTTTCTAGGTGGGTTTTCCTAGGCGCCAAGTACAGTTTATAGCTTTGCTCACAGGACTTACAGTGAGGCAGCTACTTCTGGCCTGTTCTTTGGGTGTGCCCAGATTCTGCAGAGTCCCCACTCCCTTTCCATCCTATGCCAGCATCCTGAGCCCTACTACTTAAGGAAGGAGCATTGTAGCAGGAGGCATAGGGAGTCATTGGGTGCAAGAGAGCAGTCCAGCCTTGTCTCTGCTGCCAGCTCATGGCATGACTTGGTATGCTCCCTCCCCCACCTGTAAAATGAGGGTGTTAGGTTAAATGCCTGGTCTTCTGGATGTTTCTTTTGTCACACCTCTCCAACCCCTTGGGAATCTTGTTCATTCTTTAAGTCCTAGCTCAAATGCCGCTCTCAAGGAAACACACCCTGATTTCTCCTCCTTCCTTTGCAGTCCTATGGCACATGACTTGTGTCTCCATCTCAAACACCTGTTTTCCTTGTGCTGTTTTGTTAGACATGACACAGTGTCTCCATATTAAGTCCTGTTAACTGTGAGCTCCTTCAGATTGCTTCACTCTCCTTTATACCCCACTGCCCACAATGGACCTGGCCCAGGACTTTGCTGATGATAGTCTTGAATATAGTTGTAACAATAGCAGCTGTGACTTATTGGTCATTTGCTTTATGCCAAGCACTGTTGTAAAAACTATTTTTCTTAGGTGAGTGGTTTTCCGACTGTCTTTTCAGTCACTATGAGGGTTCTTCAGAGCCCCTCAGAATCTAGCAAGGGAGGGGGCTTCATATGGTTGGGGCTCTAGAGCCCCACCTTACTTCAGCCAGAGCAACTTTCTTGTATTAGTTTTATTTTATCAAAGGATTCTTTCTTTCTCTCTCTGTCTCTCTCTCTCTTTTTGTGACAGGGTCTCGCTCTGTTACTCAGGCTGGAGTGTTGTGGCACCATCACAGCTCACTGTAGCCTCCAGCTCTGGGGCTCAAGTGATCCTCCGACTTTAGCCTCCTGAGTAGCAGGGACTACAGGTGGACCACGACGCCCAGCTGATTTTTAAAAATTTTTTGTAGAGGCAGGATCTTACTGTGTTGCCCAGGTTGGTTATAAAAAGATTTGATTCTTTAGTTAAAAATTAAACTAACAGAATTTTGCTGCATTTATTTCTTGTAATCTGCAGAACAGTCCAACGAAGAAGGGATTGTTCTATTTGTGAGGAAGCAGGCTCAGAGAGATGAAGCCTCAGGCCCACAGTCATGAACTCAGCTGATGGGAGCAGAGTTTTAAATTGAGATCTGTCTGAGCCATTCTTGTCTGTGAAGGAGTCTTGCTAGCAGCTTTGACGGCTTCTAGGGAGAAGCTCCCAAGGAGTGCTGATTGGGGGAGGTGGCAGGGCCTGCTTCCTGTTCTCCTCCCAAAAAACCCCATGCCTCCAATTAGCCTTAAGAGTAATTGTCTTAGAAGCTATCAAACACAATAAAAAGAGAAAGCCCAGGCCCTCAGTGGGTTGGCCACTGTTACACTTATAGGTTGATTTAGAACATGTCTAGATGGTTCTGTCTTCAGAGCTCTTCCCAGCTGCCCTCTGTGCCCTTGAGCTCAGCTTGTCTGCAGATGTATTGGGGCTCTGCTCTGCTGGGTCCTGTGCTAGCCATTTAAGGAGATGGAGCGGAACATGCCAAGCCTCAGGGATCCTTGGCTATTGGTGTGGGAAGATGGATAAGAGGGAATGCCCCCATGTATGCTCTAATGCACAGATGCCCTGGACTTAGAGCCAAGAGATCCAGGTTCTGGTCCCAGCCCTTCCACACAGCCTGTGTGTGACTTTCCTTGAGTCTTGTCCTCTGTAGGAGGCTGTTATTAGTAGTTAATGTTTATTGAGTGCTTACTCTGTGCCAGGCCCTGTGTCAGAGTGCTTCACATAGCTGGCCTCATTTCATTCACATACCACCCTGAGAGGTAGCTACTATTATTATTCCCATTTTACAGCAGAAAATATTGAGGCTTAGAGAGGATTAAGTCAGTCCAGTTAGTAAGTGGCAGACACTGAACTTGAACTCTTGAACTGATTGTTGTGAACTGATTGTTGTTTTTTTTTTTTCCTTTTTCTTTCTTTTTTTTTTTTTTGAGTATAGTAAAGTTCACTCTTTTTAGTGTACATTTCTATGAGCTTTTGGGTTTTAATCCTTGAGACCGGGTCTTACTCTGTCACCCAGGCTGGAGTACAGTGGTACGATCATGGCTCACTGTAAGTCTCGACCCCCCGCCAGGCTCAGGTGATCCTCCCACCTTTGCTTCTCGAGTCACTGGGACTATAGATATACGCCACCACGCCCAGATAATTTTTGTTTGTTTTGTTTGTTTTTTTGAGTCTTGCTCTGTCACTAGGCTGGAGTGGTGGCAAAATCTCAGCTCACTGCAACCTCTGCCTCCCTGGTTCAAGTGATTCTTCTGCCTTAGCCCCCCTAGTAGCTGGGACTACAGGCGCACGTCACTATGCCCAGCTAATTTTTTTTTTTTTGTATTTTTAGTAGAGATGGAGTTTCACTGTGTTGGCCAGGATGGTCTCGATCTCTTGACCTCATGATCCACCTGCCTTGGCCTCCCAAAGTGCTGGGATTACAGGCGTGAGCCATTGTGCCCAGCCTCAATTTTTTATTTTATTTTATTTTTTTAGTAGAGATGGTATTTTGCCATGTTGCCCAGGCTTGTCTTCAACTCCTGGACTCAGGTGATCTGCCCGCCTCAGCCTTCCAAAGTGCCGGGATTACAGGTGTGAGCCACCATGCCTGGCTGTTGAACTGGCCTTTTAAACCATTGTATCGTATTACCTTAGGAAATGGGTCTCCCCTGCCTGCCTCACGGAGTTGTGAGTGAGGATAGGGAAATGTTTTTACATCAGGATCTACCACTGGGTAAGGAAGACATGCTGTGAATGAATCCATGCTATAGATACGTTGTTGGTGACTGATGAGGGTCGGGGGTGTGTGTTAGAGACTGCATTTGCCTTGTGAGTTCTGCAGATAGAGCAAATAGAGATGGGGGTACCACAGGATGGGCATTTAGAATTCTTTTTGATTCACCTGCCTATTCATTCCTACAGGAAATATTTACTGAGCATCCATTATACACTAGGAGCTGGGGATAAAGTGACAAACCAGACATGATCCCAGCCCTTGTGGAGCCCGTTGGTGTGCAGGAAAGGAGAGCTAGGAGAGCAGGATTCCACCCTGACTCTGCAGGTTATTGGCGGTGTGACTTTGGGTAACCTGTTCCTCCTCTGGGAGCCTCAGTTTGCCCATATCTGAAGTGAGATCTTAATTCCATTCCTACCTATAGGATCAGTTGAAAGGGTAGTGGTAGAAGTGCTTTAGGGCTGTAAAGTGCCATACTCTGCATAGTTTCTGGCCTCGTCATTCTGACTGATATCTTGCTCTTCCTGCAGGGCTGCCCAGGAGCTGCAGGACAAGCGCCAGGAGCCCCTCCGGGTAGCTACTACCCTGGACCCCCCAGTAGTGGAGGGCAGTATGGCAGCGGGCTACCCCCTGGTGGTGGCTATGAGGGTCCTGCCCCTGGAGGACCTTATGGACCACCAGCTGGTGGAGGGCCCTATGGACACCCCAATCCTGGGATGTTCCCCTCTGGAACTCCAGGAGGACCATATGGTGGTGCAGCTCCAGGGGGCCCCTATGGTCAGCCACCTCCAAATTCCTACGGTGCCCAGCAGCCCGGGCCTTATGGACAGGGTAAGTAGTGATCTTGGGCCCTGGGTACATCTGACGTGGTTCTGAGTTATCCATGACCAGCCCTTGTCCTCCCTGTGGATGGGCAGGCAGCCTGGTCTCTGGCACCTTAGCATCTTGCTTCCAGCTTCAGTGTGTGTCCTCAAAATGAGAATTCTGTCAGTTAGTTTTGTGGCAAGCATTTATCTGTATTGCTTGCTCACGCTTACTTACTTTTGCTTATATGCCAGCAGCTGTTAGTTGGCTCTTGAGTTTCTGTTTGTGTGTCTTTTCATTCTGGCATCCATGCTGAAGGAGCAGCTCCTGTTTGGGATATGTTATCTTTGTGGCAGAGAGAAAGAGCAGGTGAGCCAGTAGTAAAGCACAATGCCTCTTAAAGCTTCTTCTCTGAAATACTGTATGTCTTGTCCACTCGCATTCTTTCGGCCAGAGCACCCCCGATCAAGCCTGACATCAGCAGGATGGGAATGGATGCCCCTCTGCAAGCCACCAGGCAGTGGGAGAGGATGTACAATGCTCTTACAGGGAAGGGGAGATTAGCAAATAATCTAGCAATAATTAGATTATTGAACTGGCCTTTTAAGCCATTTTGTACCATATTGATACGTCTGTGGGTGTGCAGACTGTGTCTCCTGCTGTAGATTATTGGCCAGGAGATGATAATGTAGCCTACCATGGGGAGAAACTCAGTTTAAATATCCGTTTCTCTGTGCAGATATCTCGGCATGCACACATTCCAGGCTCTTTGCTAAGGATTTTATTTTGCTGTTACCTCATTTAATCATCACAACAATCCTGAGGAAATGCTCTTGTTTTAGAAATGTGGAAATCATTACTCGGAAGATTACACATTTTGCCATAAGTCACATAAGCTAGTAAGGATCAGATCCAGTGTTTAAATCTAGGTCTACTTTGATTCCAAAGCCTGAGCTCTTCTATACAAACTGCACAGATCAAACATGTTATAGAAACTCTTCTGCCTCGGGTCTGTGGCCCTTGCTCCCCTGTGACACTGATGTTTTAGGAAGATGGGTAGAATCTGCCCGGATTTTTCCCATCCAAGGAGGTCAGTCTAATCCCTAAGTCAGGCACATCTTTCCCCTCTGTTCTTACTGGGCTTTGGTACTAGGCAGTGGTCTCCATCCTCCACAACTACCCATGGCTGTCCTTGTGTGAAGGGGCCCCTGTTGTGGCCAGTCAACTCAGTGTCCTAAGGTAGACTTACCAGCTTCTACACTTCTGTCTACCTCCCATTCCCCCATCTCTCAGCTCACCTTTTCCAGAGAATTCTTGAAATGCTACAGGGATATGGGTCCCTGTTCCTTAAAAACATAAAATCATTTAGAGTAGTGGCTGGAACACTATACAAGAACTCCAGAGGACTCATGGAACAGTCAACTGCAAATACTCATGAATTTTCACTGAAGTTCCTCTTCCATCAGAGTAAGAATGTCAACTTGATGAAAGGCAGGGTAAGTGAATTTGTGAGGCTTTGTGGGTAGGAAAAACCTGAGCCAGGAATTTACCCAGGCTGGCCCTTCCCAGCCTTTCTGTTGATGGCCTTCACACCCCTTCCTCCAGGTGGCGCCCCTCCCAATGTGGATCCTGAGGCTTACTCCTGGTTCCAGTCAGTGGACTCCGATCACAGTGGCTATATCTCCATGAAGGAGCTGAAGCAAGCCCTGGTCAACTGCAATTGGTCCTCGTTCAATGATGAGACCTGCCTCATGATGATAAGTGAGTCTCCGCCTTGCCCATGGGCCCGAGCTGGGGCAGAGCTACCTGATAGTGGGCAGTAGGTGGGCGGGTAGACATTCTGAGGAGAAATCCATTGACCAGGAAGGACTGCGAGGAGGAAGCTGGGTTCAGGGTGGGATTCTCTAGACTGAGAGCTGTTTTGCTAAGATCTTACTTATGTTCTAGACCCTGCCTAGTTACAGGCTAACCAGTTTCCTCTTCTGCAGAATGGCACTCCCTCTCCTGGTAGAAAATAGCAGGGAGGGCCAGGTGCCAAGCCTGCAGAGAAAATGCAGTTCTGGATGGGGTGGGGCTAATGGTGGCCAGGGGAGGAGGCCAGTGCAACGCTTGATGTGAGTGTCTCAGGTGCAGGCATCTGGGCCTTAGGCCTTGGTTCTGTGAAGTCGCCTACTCCAGCGTGGGGAGAAGGGCTGCCTCAGTGAGGCCTGCTTGGGGCCCTTGCTTCAGTCTTGAAGCCTTCCTCCCTTCCTTCCCCTTCTCACCTTCAGACATGTTTGACAAGACTAAGTCAGGCCGCATCGATGTCTACGGCTTCTCAGCCCTGTGGAAATTCATCCAGCAGTGGAAGAACCTCTTCCAGCAGTATGACCGGGACCGCTCGGGCTCCATTAGCTACACAGAGCTGCAGCAAGGTGCGGGCCATGGCTGGGGCATGATGGGCGGGGCAGAGCTAGACTATTCTGTTTACACCCTAAGGTACAACAAGGGGTTCCCCTCTTGTTACTGAATGTCCACCTGCACTACAGAATGCTGATCTCAGTGCAGGCCTGCATCCCTCACCCCTTCTGTGACCCAGCTGGGGCACTGAGCCAAGATCCAGGGCAAGGAAACATCTGAGGCCAAAATCAGGGCTGCACCCCCTGGTGATAGGACTCCCAGAATTCCGGATGAGATGGCCCCAGCCACAGGGACCTTTAAGAACAGAAACTTGGCACCTTAAGGACTACAGGACCAGTGCGTGTTGCTTGGGTGGCTCTTTCCTCTCCAGTTCCTAGCATGTTGAATGGAAAGAGCCCTGAACAGGGCTCAGAAAGATGGGTCTGTTGCCACCTCTGCTAGTGGGCAGTTTCTTTTCCAACTTTAAAAGTTGTACTTTAAAAGACCCTGAGCACTTTAAAAGTTGCAGTTGGGGAAGATGACCTGAGGCCAGAGCCCCAGGCCTAGTTCTAAACTGACTTTGTAGGGCTGGAGGCTGCAGCTTGGGCTCAGGCAGGTTAGTAAGATGTTGGGGGGAGGACCCGAGAGGGAGCCTTGCCACCCAGGAGGGAGGAAGCGCTCCCTGGAGAGTCTAATCCTTTGCCCAGGCTATGGATTTCAGTTAGACTAAGGAGGACTGTGGGCAGGAGTGAGCGCACCACATCTGCCCCCAGTAGAGGGGAGGGGAGATGACCGATACTGATCACCTGCTCTCCGCGGCTTTTGTCATAGATGTTGGTAGGGGTGATACTAACCACAACAAAACTGTTACTTACTAAATGCTTGCTATTTGTAGTACGTTTATGTGATTCATTCTTCCCATGTGCAATTTATAATTCCACACCTTTTGATGAAGAATCCCTTGTTTTCTCTCTTTTAAAGATGAGAAAACTGAGGTTTAGTGTAGGTAACCTGCTCAAGGGCCTGCATAGCAAATGGAGAGCTGAGGTTTTAGCCTGGCCTGGTAAGTTCTGAGCAGAGGAAGCAAGGAAGCATCCCAGTGGAGAGACAGCATGCTCTAAGAGACCTCAGAGTGGTGGTGACTTTATCAAAATAGCACTTACCGAGTGCTTTTTACATGCTAGTCACTGTGCTACGTGCTTTACATGATCACCCTTTTAATCCTTACTAGAACCTACAAGTTAAGTATTAGCCCCATTTTAGAGATGATGAAACAGGGATAGTGAGGCTAAGCAACTTGCCCAGGGACCGACTCCAGAGCGGGTCCTCCTACCTCTGCTGTGCAGCGTCTGATGTCTGCCCTAGGCAAGGTGGTCTGGGGGCTCAGAGATGATTGCAGGTAGTCTGTTGTCATCTCTGGAATCCCATGAGCCTCAGTCGAAGAGACAATAATGGGGATTTGGGGAAAGAGGGATGAGGGGCTTCCAGCTAAGGGGAGCATCCAGACAGGGCCCTTGTGCACCTGACATCTTGGACAGACCCTTGGGACGTGTCTGCCCTTTTTATGCTTCTGTGCCCATCCTCTCGAAGTCCCCTGAACTGCCGTGCTTCAGTATTGCTGATTGATGGAGGTGCTTATGGTAGGTTTTTGTGTGTCTGGTCTGTGTGCCCCTCTTCTCCAGCTCTGTCCCAAATGGGCTACAACCTGAGCCCCCAGTTCACCCAGCTTCTGGTCTCCCGCTACTGCCCACGCTCTGCCAATCCTGCCATGCAGCTTGACCGCTTCATCCAGGTGTGCACCCAGCTGCAGGTGCTGACAGAGGCCTTCCGGGAGAAGGACACAGCTGTACAAGGCAACATTCGGCTCAGCTTCGAGGACTTCGTCACCATGACAGCTTCTCGGATGCTATGACCCAACCCATCTGTGGAGAGTGGAGTGCACCATGGACCTTTCCTGCCATCTTAGAGTGAGAGAAGCATGTGGACCTCTCTTCCTTTCCTGCCCCTCTAGAAGAACATTCTCCCTTGCTTGATGCAACACTGTTCCAAAAGAGGGTTGAGAGTCCTGCATCATAGCCACCAAATAGTGAGGACCAGGCCTGACGCCACAGGTAGGGGCCTGATGGAGGAGAGGATGGAGGCTGAATGTCCTGATGGCCATGAGCAGTTGAATGGCACAGCCTGGCCCCAGGAGCAGGAGATACCAGTCCTGATAATGGAGTTAGTGTCCAGTCAGCTGAGCTCCACCCTGGTGCCAGTGGTGAGTGTTCATCGGCCTGTTACCATTAGCACCTGTGTTCCCTCACCACCCCTCAGGCCATCCTGTCACGTGAGCTCATTTTCTCCAAAGTGGAATCTGACCAAGCATGAGAGAGATTTGCCCATGGGACCAGTGGCTTGGATTCCACCACACCCATAAAGTTAAGTTGTGTGTTAACTTCTAGCTGCCTGGGGCTGTCCCTGCTCAGGGAGCTCAGACAAATCTGCTCCCTGGGCATCTTTGGCCAAGGTACTGCCAGCTGCAGCTGGGACCCCTCACTTGCCTGCCATGCTCTGCCTAACTTTGGTCTCCAGGGTACAGTGGTCACCTCTCCCTGCCAATACTTTTCTTAATTTGCATTTTTTAATTTGGGGCCAAAAGTCCAGTGAAATTGTAAGCTTCAATAAAAGGCTGAAACTCTGGGGTTCCATGTTTTCCACCATGATTTCTCAGCTACAGGTTCATCCACTCATTCTTCCAGTGACTATGTAAGTACATCCTGTATACCAAGCCATGCAGGAAGCAGCAGCTCGGGGGCGCATGGCCTGTGTGGGGCTCCTCTCATTTGCCAGAGTGAAGTTAAGTGTAGGACAGCCAGCTGGGGGGGCCTGCCGGGTTCAGTTCAGTCTGGCCTGGAGGTCTATTCAGGAAGCTGTTTCATGGCAGTTTTAGGGCTGGCATTGTGGGCTGAAAGCAGCTACCTCAAACTTCATAGCTTGGCCTTTTCTATTTTCTCAGGCCCCAGTTTTATCTTCCAGACAAACTCCATTTATTAAGTCATAACTTTCCCCCATTTTTATTAAGCACAGACATCTGTACTTGAAAGTCGGATCTTTAGATCAGCATAATACCCAGTCTACACCGGGTGTCTGTAATGAGCTGACCACATTTCAGTCAAAAGCCAAAGACATCAGACATTCTAGTTTGCCAGGGGGCTTTATACTGGGTAATGGTGATTATCTTTTGGCTTTTTGAGATAAAGGTAAGAGCTCTGAGGCCCTGCGCAGGGCTCTCCTCCCTGCAGTGGATAGTTGGAAGTAACTATGACTGTTTTGCAGGTCAGTGAGGCCCAGCAGGTGTGTCAGGCTTAGCCAGGTCAGCTGCATTCTCTGGGCTGCTGTAGTGCTAGAATCCCAGCATTAGATGGAATCCAGTTCCCAGAGGCCAGCCCCCATCCAGAGCTAAAATCCCCTTCATACCCCCTCCCTGTGAGTCTGGCCTCTGCTTGCCAACCTCCAGTGGCAGAGAACTCAGTGCCTTTCCAGGCAGCCCATTTCCTCCATGACTGGCAGAAACATCTTCCTGATGTGGATTCTAAATCCTGCCATCTTGAAAACCCCACCATTGGCTGTGGTTTTCTCTGGGGGCCACCCAGGACATACATCACCCTTTCTGCACGCTAACCCTCTACATAGTGGAGCCTACCCTATATGCCACATTTCCCAAGTCCTCCCTTCCCTAGGCCAGAGAGCCCTGGGCTCTTGAGCATTCCCTTGCTGAGCATCTCCCCCCTCAGCATCCTGGTCACCTGAGTTTTCTTCAGTTTATTCAAGTCCCCCAGAGTGGAGGGCGGAGGCCTCCATGGTGCTGGGTTCAGCCAGCAGAGCGTGGTTAGAACTGCAGCCATCGGAAGCAGCGCCTGTTGTTTCTTTGTTCCCACTGAACCAAGTGTCTGCTGCAACCGATGCTGCCAATTGTAGTCTCTCATCTTTGTGCTCAGCTGAGGCTGACGAGCCCAAGACCTGCATTGATCTTGTGAGCATGATGGTTGGTTCTGAGCTTGGGGGTCAGCCCTCACACCTCATCCTGCACACTCACCTCCAAGCCTACCTATGCACTGTGCCAGCAGCTTTGGATCCTAAGGCCAGTGGAAGTGTGGAATGGGCAGGAGAGCCCATCCTCCTGGCAGCTGCTGGGGCTCTGTCCTCTCCACAGAGAGCTGGGCTGGTGAGTCATGTGGAGAGCAGGTGAAGTACTTAGACCACACATTTCACCTGCTCTGGGTAAAGCAGCGTGCCTAGGAGAGCAGTGCTTCAGCACTCCTGAGCTGGGCCCCTGGCAGCACCAAGGCTCTGCCTACCTTCTTGACGGGGGAGGTCAGAGGGAGCCCACAGCTCCATTAATCAAGGTAAGCAGACCTGGTGGTGTGCATAGCAGAGCTGGCCCCTGCCAGATGTCCCTGTTCCTCAGCAGAGTGGCGCTTCAGACTGTGTTCCACATCCTGCTCTGGCAACAAGGCTCAGGGCCTTTGGCAGCCTTAAAGTCATCTCGGTGGCAGACGGAGCGTGTCTGGCCAAGTCTGTGGCTTTGTCTTTTTATCCTGTGAGTTCATAGAAAATAGACGCAAGTCCTGGTTTCCAAGAAGAAGGTAACAGTAAATCAGCCTGTTAACCTGCTGTCTGCCTACCCTGCCGCCCTTACCTTCCCTAGGCCATTGGGCCTGTGAGCAGACAGTTTTGTTAAGCGAGGTCCCGGCGTCACAGGATTGGCACCGCATGAGGAGGCAGCACCATGTGTGCCGAGGCCTGGCTGAGTCCATCTGGGATCCTGTGTGGTGGTAGCGGGAGGTCAGCAGATAAGAGCATTCTAGTGCCTTCTTGTCTTCCCTCCCCCCAGCTTCCCCACCTTCTTCTGCTCCTAACCTAAGCAGCACAGATTTTGTGCAATGACAAGGAAAGGGAACATTCAGTGCCAGGCTTTTAATTACAGTTGCTTCGGGTTGCTGGCCTCTGTGCCAAGTGGCCATGGAGAGTGTTTTATCCACCACAAAGCCAACAAGGTTGGGTCTGTGGTGTGTGCCCTTGGCACCTCGTGAGGGTGGGGCTGTGCTTGTGGCCCACTGGAGAAAGGCTGGGCCCAGATTAGTTCACACAGGCATCAAAACAGCCAGCCAAGTGCAGCCCTGGGCTTCAGGGAGTCACTGGACCAGATGGAAATGCCTGTTGGGACCTTTAGAGCAGCCTCCAGGGAAGGCCTGTAATTGGGTAGGAAAGGGCTTTTTGGGAGGATGGCCAAGCTCTGGAAGGATGATGGGGACAGACTATACGGTGGGGTATGGCCAAATGAGAGAAGTACAACAATAATCATGTCCGCAACACTTCACAGTTTACAAGGAGCGTTCCACTTGCCTCAGCATGCTTAATCCTCACATCAACCCTGCTTAGGGGACACAGGCTCAGAGTCACACAGGCAGAAACCCAGGACAGAAGCTCCAGCCTTTTGCCACACCCAGTTGTCTTTCCATGAGGGGTAGTGGCAGATCCCCCAAGCTGGAGCCCCCAGGGCAGCCCTCGCTCAGTGCAGCACTGTGGTGACGCTGGTGAGCACCACATGCTCAGAGATTCTGGAGACGGAGCATCGGCTCTGCAAGGACAAGGACTTGTGGCTAACAGAGGAGCGGGGACTAGGGGCCTTCAGAGAGCCGCAGTGACCCCGGCCAGGCAGGCAGCAGGAGAAGGCAGCCTTAAACTGCTCCCGGAATTTGCCTTGGTTGGGAGACAAAAGACACAGCCATAAGGAGACAGATGCAGCAGGAAGGGGCCTTGAGCTCAGGGACACCCACGCAGCTCCAGCCAAGCTGCCTGTGAGGGGTGGGGAGGGAGGGACAGAGCTGGGAGGGAGAGCCCTGAGGCCACCTCAGCACTGCTGCCGCAGCCAGGGAGAGTTAGGACAGAGGCCCTGGAGCGGGTTCCCAAAGAGACAATCTGATTCCTTGACTGCGCTCTGGCTCAGAGGCTGGCTCAAACGTGGTGTCTGGCTCAGGGGCCTTAGGTCACCTCTGCCTTCCTTGGTGTGTATGTGGGCTCACTATCTGTTGCTAGGCTTGTCCCCTCTCTGCCCTTTGATCATGAAAATGATGGCAGCAGCAACCCTTTTGCATATGGCAGTCACGCTGTGCCAGGTGCCTCAGCCTCTGTCCCCCAGAGCATCCCAGCACCTAGAGAGGCTGGAGTCCTTTATCCTCACTTTACAGATGAGATACACAGAGGTACAGTGGCTTGCCCCAGGCCACCCAGCCAGAAGCTAAACCCAATTTGAATTCTAAAGCCCTTCTCTTAAGCAGGCGGGGGAGTGAGGAAGGGAAGGAGGGACCACCATACGACCCATACCACCTTGTTCAGCCCAAGTATACCGGGGAAACAGATTTTGTCAGCATGAAGCCCCTTTGATCATGTGTCATTAGCCTGCCAGCCTCTCTGGTGCCCAGCACAGGGCTGAGCACACAGTAAGTGCTTAGTAAACATAGACCAAACCAAGGCATATGTGTCAGGAAGTCTCTCTGCCCTCCCCTCCCCAAAGGGCTCATCTCTTCTGTTCTCTTTTCTGAGCTGGAAACCTGCAGCCAGCCTTGCTGAGTAATTCTTGAGTCTCATTGAGGGTTATACTATTGACTCCTGATCCCTTCTTTAACCTTTTAATAGTTCCTCAAAGATTATTTCTGTCCAGGCTTGAACAGTCATCTGGACCAGTTCTTTAGAAGCCTAGTCCCAAAATCAGAGGGCTGGTGAGTCACACTTCTGCTGAGTTCAGCGTCAGGGCCATTACCACCCCGAGACTGGGAGGTAGAGGGAGAGCGTGGGCACGGTGGGACAGCAGAAAGGGGAGCCCTGGAGTGGGAGTGGGTCGGCTGGGAAGGAAGACTTCCAGAGGGGACAACCCCTGAGATTCTGGTCACTCTGCCAGTGTGTGTCTAGCTGAGCAGGGGAAGCCCTTTCCCCAGGTCTAGCCCGTCTTTGCTGGCAACCCTCCTTTAACCTGACACCTGGACTGTGCGATCCTTCCTCAGGCAGGGCTCCAGCGCCTTCCTCCCACAGGTGTGACTCCCTCCGGGCAAGATGGACTCCTCTGCCTGGGCTGATTGGAGGTCCTTCTGTGCCTGCACCCGGATGGGAGTGGGGTCGAGCTGGCCTAGCCCCTGCCCTTCCACTCACTCACTGGTCTGCAGAATCGCAAAACTGGATCCTAGGTGCCGGCCACTGTGGGGAGTGTGGCCTGTCTCCCACTCAGGCCAGGGCTCCTTGGGGTGGGTCCTCCCAGAGCAGGATCACTGTGCCCACAGCAGGCACGTCCTCGCCTACCGTCCTTTATTTGGGCCCTGGCTTGGGGATGGGGAGACTTGTCACGTGGACTGTTGGCCACCCTCAGTCGCTGCCTCCCCAGCCTGCTCACCGCTGAGGAAGTTGTAGATGATGGGGTTGGCAGCGCTGTTGGCGTACACCAGCCAGTGGGAGAAGGTGAAGCAGGCGTAGACAGCTTCGCGGTTGCTGGCTTGGCGGAACATCCCGAACACCCTAGGCCCAGGGTTGAGGAGTGTCAGAAATGGGGTAGCTGTGTGTGCACGTGTTGGGGGAGTGCCGCTCACAGAACCTGAGCTGTAAAGGGCAGGAGTTCCTACTGCCCACTTCCATCCAAGTTTTCTGGCCTTCTGTATCTGAGGTCTTGGCCAGGGTTTGGGGTTCTAAGCATGGAGGGTGTCAGGCTCTGCGGTGGGCATCTCCAGTCTCCTGACCATCAGATTCCCTGTGTCTTCCCATCCGCTTTCTCATCCATCCTCACAGCAACATGGTGAGTCATAAACATCATCCATCTTTCCATTAAGGAAACTGAGGCTCAGAGAAGTAAACCGACATGCTGAAGATCACACAGCCAGGAAGTGGCCAAACACAATCTCCAAGTGAGACTGTCTTCTGTCCAGTAGCCCGCATTCTCTCCCCGGCACCCTGTGGCCCTCATTGGCTGTCCCTCCAGACACATACATGGTTTGCTCTCTCACTTCCTTCAAGTCTCTGCCCAAATGTCATTTCCTTGGAAAGGCTTTTTTTTTTTTTTGAGACAAGGTCTTGCTCTGTCGCCCAGGCTAGAGTGCAGTGGTGCAATCATGGCTCACTGCAGCCTCGACCTCCTGGGCTCAAGCGATTCTTCTGCCTCAGTCTGTGTAGCTAGAACTACAGGCACATGCCACCATGGCTGGATAATTTTTTGAATTTTAGTAGAGACAAAGTCTCACTATGTTGCCCAGGCTGATCTTGAATTCCTGGCCTCAAGCGATCCTCCCTCTTTGGCCTCCCAACATGTTGGGATTACAGGCGTGAGCCACTGCACCTGGCCCACTGCTTTTTTTTAAACTATTATATCTAAAGCGAAAGCAAAAACCCACCAACCCTTGTCACTGGCACTCTCCATCCTATTTTGTTTATCTTCCAGCAGTGATCACTGCCTGACATTATCGTATACATTGAGTTTTCTATGTACTTCCCTTCTCTCCTATTAGAATGCAGCCTCCATTAGGCAGGGGCTTGGTCTGTCTTGTGCACTTGTTCACTGTATTTCCAGCCCCCTAAAATGTCATGATTGAGTGAATGAATGTGTGAATTTTCATGATAGCCCTAGGAGACAGAGGTTCAGAGAAGAGAAATTGGCCTGCCCAAGGTCACACAGTGGAGAAGGGATAGAGCCAGGTCTTTCTCCCAAGCAAGGAGAGCTCCTTCACCTAACCTCAAACTTCTCCCCACCCCAACCATACCCCATGCTCTCACCTCTTAAGGACATTGAGTACACTGATGGGCAGGTAGCAGAGGGCGAAGACCAGCAGCACCACCATCAGCATCTTGGCTGTCTTCCTCCGCGCACGCATCTGCTTCACTTCAGCCAGGAAGGCGCGGGCCCGGGGCTGGGGCTCTGCACTCGGGTCCCCCAGCTGGTCTGAGGGCTGCTTCCAGTTCCGCACCAGTGCTGAGGTGGCGCCAGGGATCTGTCCAGCACACATAGAGATAGCAGTGGTGGGTATAGCGCCTTGAGAGGGTGGTTGCCTTTTGTGAGGCCCACTCCAGGCTGGACCCTAGGCAGGGTGGAGATGGGCAAAGGGAACAAGCCCTTGCAAGAGGAAGGAACCTAATGTTTATGATAAAGACACTCTGGACTTGAGAGTGAACAATAGATTTTCTTTTTCTTTTCTTTTCCTTTTTTTTTTTTTTTTTNCCCCTACACACACGTGTGCACCCATTCTCACATATGTACGCATAATCACATATGCACATGAGCACAGGCAGGCCATCCCCGACCCTACCCAACACCGGCTTTGCTTCTTCAGGACCTAATCCCCTTGCTATAATGACAGGGACGCCAAATAATATAGGAGTCCAGGGAGAGGCTTAAGCACCCCCAGAAGGCTGGCCATGGGTAGCAGGACCCCCAGAAGAGCTGGGAAGCGTGAGGAGGGTACTGCCTAGGGTGAGGGCTGTCCCTGGGGCTTGGCGGGGGGCCTCAGTCCCAGAGAAGGATTTTAAAGACCCCCGCGCCCCCATCTGCAGCTGGCCAGTTTCCTGTTCCCTGCACTCAGACTGGCAGCTCCAGTCTGCTGTGGAGCCAGCCGGCACTGCTCCAGAGGCAGAACAAGGCTCGGGCAGCCCCTGGTGCTCTGCCCCCCAAAGGCCTCCTCTCAGATTCTTGTCACTGGAAAGAGAAGATGGAAAAATAAACATCTAGACTTCTATAAAGTATCTTTTTTTTTTTTTTTTTTTTTTTGAGATACAATTTCACTCTTGTCACCCAGGCTGGAGTGCAATGGTGCGATCTTGGCTTACTGCAACCTCAGCCTCCTGAGTAGCTGGGACTACAGGTGTGTGCCCCCATGCCCAGCTAATTTTTGTATTTTTAGTAGAGATGGGGTTTCACCATGTTGGCCAGGCTGGTCTTGAACTCCTGACCTTAGGTAATCCCCCTGCCTCAGCCTCCCAAAGTGCTAGGATTACAGGTGTGAGCCACTGCGCCTGCCCTAGACTTTGATTTTCCGTTAGCTCATTGTGAAACCCCCTGCAACATGCCTTGTGGAAAGATGTTATTGGCCCTTAGGTATAGATGAAGCAACTAAGACTCAGAGAGGTGGGGACCCTTGACAAGGCCCCAGCCCACATCCTCTCAGCTGCCCATCCATCCTCTCTAAATCTCCAACACTATCTTTGAGGGTAGGGGTGGGGGTGACTTGTGCCTCCTCTGGGTCATACCAGACTGTGGGGAGGCCTTGGCAAGGGGTGAGCAGGTGGGCAGCATGGAATGGCCTGGGCCACTGCCCATAACCCTGGGTGTTTCTGGGCCCCTGGAGAAGCCTCTCCTACCACTGGACGGTTGAGTCACCCACAACAGAGGGGTATGGTGCTATAGTTCCGGAAACATGTGTCTAGAGCCAGCTCAGACGTTTGTGAGCTATGTGACCTTGGCCACCTCACTTTCCTTTCTCAGCCTGGCTTTCATGTCTGTCAAATGAGGAGGATTGTGCCTGTGCCCTGCTTGGCTGGGGGGTTGTGGGAGCAGATGATCAGTGTGGGTGGACTGCAGGGCTGGCTACCCAGGAAGAGCCCTACTGGACTGCGTGCTCCTCCCAAGCAGGACTTGGGTCTCAGCCAGTCTGTGTCCCCACCCACTGCCCGGCATGGCCTGGGTGCAAGCCAGTACTGTCTGTGAAATGTAGGTGACATCCCCAAGTGTGAGAGTCCCTTCCTGAGCCTGGTCCTGTTCTGGGCTGCATTTTCTCACTTCCCAGACACCAACCCAGGACTCCCACTCGCTAGGCCAAGGCCCTCTGAACACCCCTGCCCCCAAAAACCTAGGAAACCCACTGTGGGTCAGTCTGCAATGCAGGAAAGAAGACAGACCCTGGAAACGGAAGGCTCTGCCGCTGTCGGCTCTGGCAAGTGGGTGCCCTTATTTGCCATTTGTGATGTGGGTAACATTGCTTCTTTTGTTAGATAGTTGTTAAGACATTGGATGCAAAGTGCCTAGTTCGGCAAGCAAGACGGAGTTGCTATTCTTATTGTTGCAGTGGTACTAAACTGAGCAGTGGGGGCTCACAGATCTGGGTTTTACTTCCTGATCTACTCACTGAGTAGTTTGGGGGAAGTTATGTTGATCTTCTGGGTCTCGTTTTTCTCATATATTTAATGGGGGCAACAAATGATGGTTAAGAGGATGTGAGACTATCTGGGATCGGATGGTTCAATACATGGCAGCCACTACTATTAGAAGGATGTGTTACACTACTGCATTCCAGGGTGGCCACTAGCGCTTTTCGCCTTGAGTTCGACGTGTCTCTGGGCTTCCCCTCTCTTTGGTTGCAGCCAAGATGGCATGTGCTGATGGCAGAGGACTGTCTACTCCATTAGGCCAGTAGCCCCCTACCCTCCACTCCAGCCCACACGGGGACACCAGAGTGGGCCTTACCTGGCGGCCCCAGAGCTTGCGGAATATCTGGAAATAGGCCATGGCCATGAGGCCCAGTGGGGCCAGGTAGGTGACAACAAAGAAGCAGCTGTGGTAGATTTTGGGATAGAGGTCATCTGCAGGGGTCAAAAGGTTCAAAGTCAGGCCCTGTCTGCAAGCCCCACCCTGCCCTGGTTAACAATGCCACCCTGTCCTGACTAGGTCCAAAGCAAGGCCTAGGAGCAGCTGGACCCCATGCAGCCAGCATGACAGAGACCCTGGAGTTGTCCAACGTGGGGGTGTCCATCCTGGAAGGACGTCTACACTAGAGCAGATGTCTACATAAGAGGAGGTACCCACCCTGGGATATCCCTGGTAGGTGCCAGCCTAGGGTGTCCTCTAGGGAGATACCTGCCCTGGGATTTCCCACCCTGGAAGGGTCCCTGCTAGATGCCTGCCCTAGGGGTATGTGCTCCCGAAGTGCCCACCTGAGGGGATGCCTGCTTGAGGCTTCCACCATTACCTGCCCAGTGTTCATCACAGACAGAGAAGAGCCACGTTCGGTTGGCTAGCTCGGGCAGCACACTGCTGCATTCCATGACTGCAGCCTGGGGCACCATGACAGCCAGTGACACAGCCCAGATGCCCAGGATGGAGCCACGGGCCCGCCGGGCTGTGCTCTTGAACAATAGTGGGTGGCAGATGGCATACCAGCGGTCCAGGGCGATGAAGCTGAGAGTCAGCACTGCCACTGACACGGACACAGCCTGGCCCATGGGGACACAACGTCAGTCATTTTGGGGGCCACTCAGAGGTGGGAGAGTAGGTGAGTGAGGAGGCTGACGGCAGGTGCAGTGCAGGGCAAATCCTGACTCCACCACTTACTGGCTTTGTAAATGTAGGCAAGTCACTCATCCTTTCTGAGCCTTGTCTGCAGAATAGGAATATACCATCTACCTGGCAGGATTCAAGTGAAATCATGTATAAACAATGTCCAGCTTCAGACCTGGCACATGGTAGGAGCACCCCTACTGTGAATAATAACTTGCACCTACAGAACTTACTATGTGCTGGCCACTGTTCTTAACATCCTCACAACAACCCTACAAAGTAGGTGCTCTTACCCCCCTGTTGCAGATGAGGAAACTGAGGCACAGAATTCCCTCATCCTTCTGTCTTTATGCTCAGGGTCACCAGAGTTAACTAGTTGAGTGGGAAACTTCAAAACAGTGGGAAATCCAACAGGCATTTCTCTGCCCTGGAATGCCATCCCTTCCCCAGGCTGTTTGGAAAAAAATCCTCATTCTGGGAGGCAGAGATGAGTCTGGGCCAGAGGTGTGCGGGCATTGCCTCCAGGGGTGGATCCTGCCCTCTGGAGTGCAGAAAGTGGATTGAAGGGTACAAACTGAGAGAAGTCTTTCTTCCACCCCACTAACACCATCTGGACATCCTGGTTTCCATCACTGGGGCTTCTCCTGGCCGGTGCGGGAGGGAGAGGAGAAGGCTGTTTCCGTCAGGCCCCCTCATGTCTGCCCCTTTGGGACTGGGGAGCAGGCCCAGGGTGTTGTGTAAGTGTCTCTGTGGGCTTGTGCCTCTCCTCTACTGTGTGCCTGTGTACCTGGAGATGACTACATGTGTCCACGCGTATCTATGTATATGTCTGTGACTGTGACCAGGAGGGGATCTTTGTGAGTGTGTGGGGTTGTGTCTGTGTCCTTGAGTGTCTGATCTGGTGGCTTGCCCTTGATTGCAGTAGAGGATGACACTTCAGGGGTTGCGAGCCACTGACCTGTCTGAAAGGCAAGTCTGAGGGTCATGGAGGCCTATGCAAGGCCGTAGGTTTTGTGCAGGTGTGACAAGGAGTAGTGAGGGGCGCCTGGGCAGAGCTCACCTGTAGATAGGGGATGACCTTGCAGAGGGCATGGCCAAAGAGCCAGGACTCAGTGATGTCTACTAGCAGGCTGGCCGGCAGGCAGATGGCCGTCACCAGGACATCAGCCAGAGACAGGTTCACGATGAAGTAGTTGGTGACTGTCCTCATCTGGTGGTTCCGCCACACGGCCAGGCAGACTGCAGGGTGCAGCAGGGTAAGGTGAAGCTGGTGGCAGAGCCACGCCCATCCTAGTTCTGCCCAATCAGCAAGCCCCTCCCCACACACCCCTCCTTCAGTCCCCAGGGAATGCCAAGCAGCACTGCAGGGCAAGCTCCGGACCTACCCAGTGTGTTGCCCACCAGGGCCACGAGGAACACAGCTACATAGGCTGCGATGAGGACCCACTCGTACTGCTTTGGGTACAGATAATCGTGCCACAGATAGCGGAGAAACTCATCTTCATAGTCTGGAGGCACAGGGGACGGTTCCCTGCTGCCAGGGGGGACCCCCATCTGGGCCACTGGGGTGGCTGAGGGCTCCATGAGCTCAGGAGGCGCGGCAGCAGAGGGGCATCCTAGGCTCTGTGGAGGGAGAGGAGGGAACCCTGGGCCAGCCCTCAGTCCACTCCCCTCAGGGTATCTGGAAGCTTGCACCCAGGTCTTTTGGAGTCTCAGCCCCAAACGTCCTGAAGGGAGGAAGGAAAGAAAAGAGTGGGGAAAGAGGGAAGGAAGGAAATGTTAGGGAGTGTGGCAGGCACTTTGCATATAAGTTTCCTCTTAATTCTCACAGTCATGAAATTGATGGAGGAAGGCAGACCTGGGTTGCATCCCAATTCCACACCAGTCGCCTTAGGTAACTTACCTGACCTCTTTCAGCCTCGGTTTCCCCATCCATCTAATGGGGTGATAACCCTACCTACCTTACAGGGCCGAGATGAGGAGTAATGAGCTCTGATGCATGCCAAATGCCTCACCAAGAACCTGGCACGAGAAGGTGGTTTGGGGGAAGTTTCCAGCTACTCTTATTAGGGTATGCTGCTTTGCAGATGAGAGGGAAGCTCAGAGAGATTGAGTCCCTTGCTCAAGGTCACAAAGCTCCTAAGCCAGGTCTGTCCGAACCAACCAAACACCATAGATTTAAGTGGAAAAGCCATCCCGATTTCAAATGTTTTTTGAGCCAGTTCACAGGCTTTAATTTTAGGCTGGGAAACAGGGTCAATGGAGGTGTTAGAGACCCAAATCCCACCCGCCAGACCTGCCAGACCCTCCGGTGGGCACGCGCGCGCGCGCGCGCGCACACACTCACACACCACAGTGGGGGTGGTTCGGGGAGGGACTGACGACCCCTTGGGAGCAACGGGGGCGTCCAGGCCCCCTGCGGGGCCCCCCTTGGGTCTCCAGGGCCGCGACGCTCCCCGACGGCCGCCAGGAGCCGCTGTTCCGGCGCGCTGGCAGCTCTCCATTCATAAATCTAGCCAGCCCAGCTCCCTGCCTCTCCTCCTGCACTCAGCCCCTCCTTCACCCGGCTGGCCTGGGAAGACCCCTGCCGGGTGCCGGAGGGTTGCGGAGACCCCTGGGGAGGGAGAGGGGACGCCTTCGTACCCCACTGAACGCCGGCAGGCCGGCTCCGTCCGCGGGACCTCCCTGCACCTCAGGGGCTGCGGGGGCTCCGGGGAGGCGGGGGGAGCGAGGGCACTCGGCGTTCCGCGGGAGCCTGCCTGGAGGAGAGCAGCGCCGGCCGGGGAGCGAGTCTCCCAGCACCCCGATTACCACCCAAGAATCTTGGCTCCCCCCATCCCTCGCCGCAGGTCCTTTGGAACCCCATCCCGGGCCTGGGGGGTCCCCCACACCCCGCACCTGTTGACTCCGGGACCCAGGCGTTCTCGGCTGCTGGTGCCCGGACCTGGCACCGGGAACTTCGCCTTCCTGCGGGGAAGGCCGGACCTCTGGGGTCCGGGGCTGCGGGAGGGGACCGGGGCAGCCCCCTCCCTAGGCTGCGCTGCCTCGGCTCTAGGGGCTGAGCGCGAGCCCGGGCTACTGCGCGGGCTGTGGCTCGGCGCGGGCCCAGCCGGGCTGCGCGCTGCGGGGAGGGGGGCCGGTGGGAGAGGCAGGGCGGGGTGGGAGCCCCCAGCAGGTCTCAGCTCCGTGTTTTCCAGCCCCGAGACCCGCAGGGCGGAGGGAGACGCTCGTTCCTTCTCGCCTCCCACTTCACGCTTCCATCCCACCTTCATTCATGCGTCCATCCGTTCATTCACTCCATCCTCATTCACTCCACATTTATGGCCCTGGCCACCCCGCATTCTGGGCGCACTTAGTGTGTGCCGGCGGACCTGGCAGCTACTGAGGGTCACAGTGCAGAGGTGGAGCCCAGCCCCGCCTCTCCTTGCTGCCTCACTTAACTGAGGAGGAGGATGGCACAGGCGGATCACAGGGGTGAGACAGAGAGGATGCCGGCACCGCCTCCAGCCCAGCCCAGCGCCGGATGCTGCTGGAACAGCAAGCTCCCAACGATGCCAGAGAGCCCTGCTCTCCCATCTCCCAGCCCCTCCCCCATCCTATCTGCCCCCAATTATTCTTTTTGTTATACCTACTGCTCCCCTCCCAAAACAGGGAGGCTGGCGGGGGCAGGAGTGGAGGTTCACTAATTCCACAAATAACGATTTATTAAGTTATGTGCCAAGCAATGAGTTATATTAATAAAGCTACATGATACCTGATCTCGTTTAATTTTCACATCAACCTGGTGAGGTAGTTATTATTGTTCCCATTTTACAGATGAGGACACTGGACCCACATGGTGCCATGACTTGCCCAAGGTCGCACAGCAGAGGCAGAGCTGGGCTTCAAGCCTGTGCCTCTCTCAGGTCTACCAGCCTCTCACCAGATGGAGGCTCCCTGCCCTGCAAAGTCTCTCTGGCTGCTGGAGGAGGCAGGTGCACAGCCAGGCAATTTTCCCTTGGTGTGGGGAGAGTGCGAGGGACCTGGGGACTGTGGGGCACAGGAGGACAGACGACTCAGCCAGGGCACTAGAACAGGCTTCCTGGAGCAGGAGCATCTCCATGGAGACCTGAAGAATAAGAAGGTAACCCTGCAAGGGGGATTGTGGTATTCGAGGCAAGGTATTCAAATCAAGGTCAGGAAACAGTAAGTGCAAAGGCTTGAAGGTTGGGGCTTCTGGAAATCACTCACTCAAGGGTAGGTGAAGGGTGACTGCCTGAGCATCGAGCAGTCACCTTGGCCATTCCCTACCTCGGGATAGGACCTTCCTAACACGTCACCCTCTGAAACTCACACTCTTTCCCTCCTGGGAGGCGATTCCTGGGATGTAACCACGGTCTTTCCCGTTGCAGCCAAAGCCCTTTTCAAAGGCTCTGGAGATGCACCATTAGGCATAGAAGGTGTGGAAGAGGAACTGGAGCAGCACAAGGGGCGGGGCCGGTGACCTTCACCTCTGCAGAGCAGGAGGATGGACTGAAGCTAAACCCAAAGCAGAACTTTGTCCTTGGGCAGATACGGCATCTGCATGGTGGGTGATGTCCTGTCTGCCCTAGGTGCTGGCTGAGATAGAAGATGGAGTGAAGGAACTCAGAAGAGGGGCTGATGTGTGTGTGTGTGCATGTGTGTCTGCATATGTGTGCATGTGTGTGTATTTGTGTTTGAGTCTTGAATTCAAGTAAGGGCTGTGGTGTGTGTCTAGGGAATCCAGTGTGTGTGTGTGTGTGTGTGTGTGTGTGTGTGTCTGACTGTGCATATGAGCAGGGTATGTGCTCTGGGTTAATGACTGGCATCACCCTGGGTGGGATGTGTCTGTCTGGGTTTTGGTCTGTCCCTGTGCTTTGGGCTTTTTGTCTATGAGGAACGTGTATGTGTGGGGGGTGTCTGTTTCTCAGTGTGGATCTGAATGCTCAACTGTGGCTTTGACTAGTGCTTGTGAGTGTGGACATGCCTTTGTGTGCAAAGCTCTGTGAGTGTGCGTATGTGGAACTTGGTATATCTGTTCCTACAGCAATAACTCATCTTACCCCCCCTGCATTCTCTCCCCAACCTGGAGCTGTGACTGTTTGCTATGTTCAGGCTGAGGAGGGGGATGCATCATGTGGGGGGGATGGGAGGCAGATCGTGCAGGGACACTCCAATGACAGCTGTGGCAAACAAGGTGCAGCCAGCGATGTGGAAGGTACAGCTCCATGTTTGTCTGTGTGGGCAGTAGGCACCAGCCGAGCCCAGCACAGCCCAGGCTTAGAACCTAACCCAGAATGCAGATCTCCATAATTCAGGGCCTTCCAGATACCCTGGGTCGGAGTGGGCACTGGGCTCACCAGTCATGATGCAGGTTGGTGCATGTCTGTGTAGGGAGGAGCTCATGACTGAGAGCTCCCCCAGGACACAGTTTCACAGAGCCAGTCCCAGCTCCACTCAAGAGGACTCTCAATTGCCAACCTTCCCCAACCCTTTATCCTTTGGTTCCCCAAAGATGATTGCTCCCCAGGTCAAGGGGTCCTGAGAGATTCCTGCCACACACAAGCAACAGATCTCTCTGTCTCCCCTATCAGACTCTGGCCAGGTAGTTTCAAGCCAGCGCAGGAGCCAGGGCTCTGGCCTAGAGGCACTAGACCTCGCAGCCTCTCTGGTCATGAATCTGGCCTATTTAGCCACAGCCTGAGGGTGGGAGAGGCCAGTTATTTGGCCTAGATGGGCATGGGAGAGAGTGGGTATATGCTGAGAAAATCCTGGGGGCGGGGTGGTAGGAACCAGCAGTGCTCTAGAAGGCCTACAAGGAGCTGCAGGCTTTTGGTCCTCGGGCACAACAGCACTGGCCTCTGGTAACCCCTGGCAAAATGCCCATGTCCAATGGAGGGCCCCAGGGACCTCAGGTCCTCCATGTCCAGGCTGGGCTCCCAGCCCTGGCGCCTCCTCTGCCCAGGGAGGGCTGGTCTCAAGCCTTTGCTGTGCTTGAGCTGTCTGTCAACAGGGGCCCACATGACCTCTTTCCTGGAACCAGCCAGCCCCAGCCTTGTTGATCTAATCCTGAGCCTCTGAGCCACAGGTCCCTGTCATATCCATCTTCAAGTGTCACCCTAGGCACTGGCCCCAGTTGCTACCTCCTCTTCCCTCCCAGTTCTGGTGTGACTTGCAGTAACCTCTGTCTGGCTAAGACTAGAGTAACTGAAATATAATTGGGTTTCCTCTTGCTAATGCCGCTACAGACCTGGGAACGTGGATAGGAAAACTCTGGGCAGGGCAGAGGTGCTTCGTAGAAGAACAGAGATCAGGCAGCAGGCTGAGGTATGGGATTGGGTGAGGGGAGGGCCAGCAGAGATGGGCTGTGTGGAGGAAAGGGGGCTTCTCAGGGCAGTGCCTAGGGAGGCCACTGAGCAGCTGTGGTGTTTTGGTCTTTGGGCCAACAGCAATGGCCTCTGGGAGCTTACGCCCAGGGAGGGACCCAGAGACCTGTTCCCCATATCCAGGTCCTCAGCCTGTGTGCCTCTTCTCCTCTGGATGGGCCTCCTCCTTCAGGGTCTGTGTGGCTTGAAGGGGGCAGGCAGCCACCAGGAGAGGAGGAGCCCAGAACCCAGAGTCAGGCATTCTCTGTGACTCTAAGAGCTAGAGCATCTTCCTTTTTTGTTTTGTTTTGTTTTTTGAGACAGTCTTGCTCTGTTGCCCAAACTGGAGTGCAATGGCAGGATCATGACTCACTGCAACCTCCACCTCCTGCTTAAGCGATCCTCCTGCCTTGGCCTCCCAAAGTGCTGGGATTACAAGCTTGAGCCACTACTCCCGGCCAAGTGTGCATCTTCAAGCCAGTGGCAGGAGCCAGGGAGAAGGGGCTGAAGCCAGCAGCCTTCTGTCTCTCCACTCACTCACATACTCACTCAACAAACAAACACGGAGGCCAGGTAAGCTGCAGAGATGGGGGTCCTCCTGGTTAGGCTGGGGAGACCCTCATGGAGAAGAGTAGACAGCGTGATATCAAATGCATCAGGATGGAGCCTGTGGAGGCAGGCTGGGGGCAGAATGGGACAGCGCCAAAACAGAGCACAAGAACCACTGAAAACACATCCCCTCCCTCCCACCCCCGCCTCGCCCCTGGTGTTGAGGGGAGGTCAGGAGCAAGGCTTTGGGGTCAGGAAGATGGGGATTAGACACCACTCTGCTGCTTACTACTGGGTGATCTTGGGCTGGTCACTTCCTTCACCTCCGGGATAGGCTGAATAATGACCCCAAAGATGTCCACGTCCTAACCCCCAGAACCTGTGGCTATGTTCCATGGCAAAAGGGGCTTTGCAGATGTGGCTAAATTAAAGATCTTGAGATGAGGAGCTTATCCTGGACTGTGCAGGTGGGCCCGGTGCGATCACATGGTCCTCATAAGAGGGAGCCCCAGGGGTCAGAAAGAGAAGACGCGATCATGGAAGAGGGAATGCAGTCCCGCCACGCCCTGGATTTTAGCCCCATGAGATTCATTTTGGACTTTTGACTTCTAGTGCCACGAGAGAATAAACTTGTGTCGTTTTTATTTGTACTTGTATCTATTTATTTATCTATCTATCTATCTATCTATCTACCTATCAATCATATTTTGAACCTTATAGTAGCCTCTGTCAGGCAAAATGCCCATGTCCAAGGGAGGGCCCCAGGGACCTCAGGTCCAGGCTTAATCAATTAAGCCTGGGCTACAGTCTTGCTCTGTCACCCAGGCTGGAAAGCAGTGGCTCAATCACAGCTTACTGTAGCCTGGACTTCCCTGGCTCAAGCAATCCTCCTGCTTCAGCCTCCCAAGTAGCTAGGACCACAGGCACACACCACCACATCCGTCTAATTTCCGTATTTTTTGTAGAGACGGGGTTTTGTCATGTTGCCCAGGCTGATCTCGAACTCCTGAGCTCAAACCATCCACCTTCCTTGATCTTCCAAAGTGTTGGGATTACAGGCACGAGCCACCGCGCCCGGCTTTGTGCTGTTTGAAGCTGCTAAATCTGTGGCAATCTGTTATGGCAGCAATAGAAAACTAACAGGCTCTCTGTGCCTCACTTCACTGGTTATGAGATGAAACTAACAAGGACCTTTGCCATACAGAATTTGTAAGGATTCCCTAAGACCAGATATGTGTGCAGGGCATCAGGAGCTGGGGCACCAGCAGGGCAGAGACAGACATAATCATACACATGCACATCTTTAAGAAGTCAAAGTGGTCATCGTGAGAGGAATCAGGATTTTGTCAGACATCGTGACACTTAAGTGGACATTTGGTATTGTTGTGAGCCACGTATTGGTGCTGGGGGCTGCTAAAGATCTAAATCCTAAAATAATAAGTAATATTAGTCATAAACAATGGCTATAGTAAATGTGTGCTGATGTGATTATTTTGACACAGGGACACAGAAATGGGGGAAGGAAAAGAAGGAGGGGCCTGTTCTTCCTGGAGGAGGGGTGTGTGCGTGTGCATGTGTGTGTGCGTATGGTGGGAAAGGTGGGAACTGGGAGTTTCAAACTATAACCTGGATCACCAGACATTTGAGGAAAATATTTAACAGGACAGAGAAAGACCAAGATAAATAGAAAAAAATTCCAGAGACAATTTGGGCTAGGTATTGAGGGATGAATAGGAGTTCACAGCTAGGCATGAGTGGGAGAGGAAGAAGCGGCAGTATTTCAGGTAGAGGGGACGGCATGAGCACAGGTGAGGGGTGGGCATGGTGAAAGTCCTGTTGCAAACTAGTATGCAACAAATACTAGTTCAGTCTGAGAGTGTTCCCATGAAGTGGAGCAAAAACAAACAAACAACCGAAAAATGAGTGAAATGCTGGCTTCCAGGGCAGGCTGAGGCTTTTGAACTC
This sequence comes from Cebus imitator, assembly GCF_001604975.1. NCBI lineage: Eukaryota > Metazoa > Chordata > Mammalia > Primates > Cebidae > Cebus > Cebus imitator. The sequence goes on along the minus strand of NW_016107366.1, from coordinate 9,170,707 downwards.
AATCTGTCCCAAAGGTAGTGGGAGGGTTTAAGCCAGGTGCAACATAGACAGGTCCGCAGTTTTGTCCTGCAACTTAAGCAGATTTGAAATTAATAACACATTTTTCTTGTAAAATATTCAAACCACTCAGAAGAAAAGGAAAGCATTATTTTTACTTCTGTGGATATCTATCGACTCCTGTATTTGAATACAGCGACGATAACCAAGAACTCCATCAAATGACAGTGGCTTTGAAAGTTGAAAGTGTTTTTCTTGGCTGGGAGAGGTGTCTTGTGCCTGTAATCCCAGCACTCTGGGAGACCAAGGCAGGCGAATCACTTGAGGTCAGGAGTTTGAGACCAGCCTGGTCTCAACATAGTGAAACTAAAAGTACAAAAATTCTAAAATGCCACTAAATTTTTCTGCTAAAAATACTAAAAGAATTAGCTGGGAGTGGTGGTATGTGCCTGTAAGCCCAGCTACTTGGAAGGCTGAGGCAGGAGAATCACTTGAACCTGGGGCACAGAGTTTGCAGTGAGCTGAGATGGTGCCACTGCACTCTATCTGGGTGACAGAGTGAGACTTGGTCTCAAAAATAAATAAAAATAAAAAGTGTCTTTCTCTCTGCAGGCTATCCAGGGCTGGTCAGACAAGTCCACGGTCATCAGAAAGCCAGAATTCTGCCAGGAAGGAAGAATATGCTGGCTATATGAACAGATTCTAGGACCATATTGTATGGGTTTAAATCACGGATCTGCCACTTACCAGCTGTGTGTCCTGGGCATTCTATTTAGCTTCTCCATGCTGAGTTTCATCATCTCTAAAAGAGGATGACATAGTACCCATCTGTGGTAGGGAAAATAATATTTCCCCAAAGATGTCTGAGTCCTAATCGCTAGAATCTTTGAATGTTACCTTATGCGGCAAAAAGAACTTTGCAGAAGTGGTTGAGTTAAACGTTTTGAGTTGATGGTATTATCCTGGATTATCCAGGTGGACTCCATGAAATCCAAGGGTCCTTATAAGAGGGAGGCAGGAGGTTAGAGCAGTGATAGGAGATGGGAGGATGGAAGCAAGCAGTCATGGTGGGAGCAGGAAAGGCCCACGAGCAAAGGAATGCAGGTGACCTATAGAAGCTGAAAAAGGGAAGGAAATGGATTTTCTTGAGTCTCCAGGAGGAAAGACACACTGATTTTAGATGTCTGAACTGTAGGAGAACAACTTTGTGTTGCTTTAAGCCACTAAGTTTGTGGTTAATTTGTTACAGCAGCAATAGGAAGTGACTACACATCCCCATTGGGTTAAAAGAGTTCATACATGCAAAACACTTTGAAAGGTGCCTGATGGGTAGTTATCATGTATATAACTGTTAGCTACCATTATAATATTTATGACAAAACTCTTGGCCTGGGCTGGGTGCAGTGGCTGACACCTGTAATCTCAGCACTTTGGGAGGCTGAGGTAGGTGGATCACTTGAGGTCAGGAGTTCGAGACCAGCCTGGCCAACATGGTGAAACCCTGTCTCTATTAGAAATACAAAAATTAGCCAGATGTGGTGATACGTGCCTGTAAGACCAGTTATTTAGGAAGCTGAGGCATGAGAATTGCTTGAACCTGGGAGGCAGGATTGTAGTCAGCTGATATCACGCCACTGCACTCCAGCCTCGGTGACAGAGCAAGACTTTGTCCCAAAAAGAAAAAAACTCTCAGCCTAGGTCAGAGATGGTCATGCCCATAATCTAACTAGCAGAAAGGGACATCACTTCTGCTAACATCAGGTTGACCTCAATTCAGTCACCCAATCACATGTAGCTGCAAGGGAGGCTGGGAAATATAATTTTTGTCTGGGTAGCTATGTCAGCTGGTGCCCAGCTGAGTTGTAAGGGTTCTATGACTAAAGGTAGAGGAAGGGGTGGTTATTGAAGAACTAACAGCGTCTGAAACAATTTCTACTATGAAATATGAGTTTATGGCCGGGTGTGGTGGCTAATACCTGTAATACCCATGCCTATAGCCCCAGCACTTTGGGAGGCCGAGGCTGGCAGATCACTCGAGTCCAAAAGTTCTAGACCAGTCTGGGAAACATGGAAAAACCCCATCTGTACAAAAAACACAAAAAATTAGCTGGGCTTGGTGGCAGGTACCTATAGTCCCAGCTACCTGAGAGGCTGAGGTGGGAGGATCATCTGAGCCCAGGAGATCAAGGTTGCAGTGATCTGTGATTGTGCCACTGCACTCTGGCCTGGACATCAGAGCAAGACTCTGTCAAAAAAAAAAAAAAAAAGAAAGGGAAAATAATGGAAAAGAAAGATGAGTTTAAGCTGGGTGCCAAGCTGGGTGCAGTGGCTTACACCTGTAATTCCAGGACTTTGGGAGGCTGAGGTGGGCAAGTCACGAGGTCAGGAGTTTGAGACCAGCTTGGCCAACATGGTGAAACCCCTGTCTCTACTAAAAATACAAAAAATTAGCTGGGTGCGGTGTCAGCTGCCTGTAATTCCAGCTACTTGGGAGGCTGAGGCAGGAGAATCACTTGAACCCGGGAGGTGGAGGTTGTAGTGAGCCAAGATGGTGCCACTCTACTCCAGCCAGAGTGACAATGCGAGACTCTGTCTCAAAAAGAAAAAAAAAAAAAGATGAGTTTAGCAAAGGTAACACTTCCCTGCAGAGTTTGGTTAGACATAGATATTTCCAGCTCTTTTTTCTTGTGTCGTTAATTTCATGTGCTATCTGTTGACTCCCCACTGTGTAAGATGAGACATCCTTTATCACTCTCGCTTCCTCTCCTAATTCCTCTCGCTAAACCGCGACATTTGCTTATAGTTCTATATCCATAATTAAAATGTTCTAGTATTGTCTATCTCTGAATTTCAAGTATTGAAAATCAATAAAGTGTTCTTAAACAATATTATGATTATATAAACATTATTCTCTACAGAGCCAAGTAGCATCCTGGGACACATCGAGAAGGAACTACAATCTTACGGTTTAAGTGCTGCTCAAAGGTAAATGCTCCAGGCTTCAAGCTCAAGTGTATCTCCTCCACTCCCTCAGCTATTCTCAGTCATATGACATTTTAATTCACTTCATATTTGGACCATGACTTCCTTACACAACTTTTTGTTCTCCTGGGGTTTCTAATTGCTTTTCTCTTCTCTACTTGAGAGAAGAAACATATGCCTTTTAAGTTAAGTCATTAAAATCTTCCAGCTTCTTAATTACATTATTTGTTGAATGAAACCCTTTTTCTTCTTAAGACGTTCTTCTCCAACCCTCTGACTTCCTATTCTAATTTTGATGGATGGCTTTATGGACCTCTGGTATTTCCATTCATTGTGGTACTGGGTTAATTCCACTGTTTTGTGAATCCATTATCTCTCTCTTTCTTGCGTATTTCCCTTTATCTGGAGTATGTTTTCAAATAACCTTTTAAAAGGGGGTGCATGGAAGGAAAGCTCTCTGATCTTTGCATGTCTGAAGATGTCTTTAGGTTGCCCTTTCATTTACTGAGTGGGGGAGGATGAACCAGCAGGCTTAGGGTAGAGATAGGCAGACACTCCAGCCTCCACCCTGGGCCACATTAGGAAGGGTTTACTCTAAACATCAACACTCCCTGTAGGCACTCTAGTCCTTATGAAAAGGATCACTCATTTTCTTTTTCTTTTTTTTTTTTTTGAGACAGAGTCTCGCTCTGTCACCCAAGCTGTACTGTAGTGATGCAATCTCAGCTTACTGCAACCTCTGCCTCCCGGGTTCAAGCAATTCTCCTGCCTCAGCCTCCTGAGTACAGGCCCATGCCACCACACTCGGCTATTTTTTGCATTTTTAGTAGAGACGGGGTTTTGCCATGTTAGCCAAACTGGATCTCAGCTCCTGACCTCAGGTGATCGGCCTGCCTCAGCCTCCCAAAGTGCTGGGATTACAGGTGTGAGCCATCAAGCCTGGCCAAGATCACTGAATTTTTTAGAAAGCAGTTCCCTCTCTTTAAAAATCTCTCCCCTTCCTGTATGTTCCAGATGTCTGCATTTGTAAGGGGGTGGGGTGTTGATAGTAAACACTAGCTTGTTACTCACTAATAGGCTTTTACTTGAGTATTTGGTAAACTTCTGTTATTCTCATGCCATGTCTCAATTTTTGTGGCATCTTCTTGCTACTTTATTGTTATTTGCTTATGTATGTATGATGGTTAATATTAGGTGTCAACTTGATTGGATAGACAGATACCTAGATGGCTGAGGTTGTTTCAGATGTGTTTGTGAGGATGTGGGCAGAGGAGATTGATATTTGAATCAGTGGACAGGGGGAGAGGAAGACCCACCCTCAATGTGGGTGGATGCCACCCTTTCAACTGCCAGCTGCTGGAACGAGGCAGGTGGAATGAAGGTAGGATCACTTTGCGTGCTGATGGGTGAGCAGCTTTTCATATGCCTGCTTGCCACTTGTATGTCTTCTTTTGAGAAATGTCTATTCAGGTCTTCTGTCCATTTTTAATCAGATTACTAGATGTATAGAGTTCCTTGAGTTCCTTATATATTCTTTTATTTTTTTTTCCTGTAGAGACAGAGTCTCGCTCTGTCGCCCAGACTGGAGTGCAGTGGCGCAATCTTGGCTCACTGCAATCTCTGCCTCCCAGGTTCAAGCAATTCTCCTGCCTCAGCCTCCTGAGTAGCTGGGACTATAGGAGCACGCTGCCATGCCCAGCTAATTTCTTTTGTATTTTAGTAGAGACCGGGTTTCACCATGTTGCCCAAGCTGGTCTCGAACTCCTGAGCTCAGGCAATCCACCTGCCTCGGCCTCCCAAATTGCTGGGCTTACAGGCGTGTGCCACTGCACCTGGCCAAGCTGCTTATATATTCTGGTTATTAATCCCTTGTTGAATGCGGAGTTTGCAGATGTTTTCTTCCATTCTGTGGCTTGTCTCTTCACTTTGTTGATGGTTTCCCTTGCTGTGCAGAACCGTTTTAAATTGATGTATTCCCATTTGCCCATTTTTTCTTTGGTTGCCAGTGCTTGTGGGATATAATTCAAGAAATCTTTTCCTAGTCCAATGTCCTGGGGAGTTTTCTTGTAGCAGTTTCATAGTTTGAGGTCTTAGTTTTAAGTTTTTAACCCATTTGATTGGATTTTTGTATATAGTGAGAGATAGGGGTCCAGTTTCATTCTTCTGCATACGGATATCCAGCTTTCAAGGAGGTCTCCTTTAAATGGTCCTTTTCTTCCTCACCCAGATTCTAACATGCTGGGGAATAAGGCAAAAGACTAATTATGGAAGCACAATATCCCTTTTATTGTTGATGATATACAGTGGGAGGCCTTAGCGGAGGGCAAGAGCTAAAGAGTCCTCCCAGCTGAACCTCATCACAACCTCACTACCTACTAACAAGCATGACAACCCCACATCCCACGTCATGGGCTCACAGCCTCAGTCATGCCTCTCCTGCCCTCTCTTGGCGTCCTGGTGTGTCCGGCCTCATTGATGGAGTGTCCTGAGTTTTTGCAGGAGGTGAAGAGCCTCCTGGAAGAGAGAATTTTTCTTATGGACCAAGGAGCAGGACCCTGAGAGCATGGCCCAGAAAACCTTGGTCATCAGAAGGGTGCAGTGGCTCTTACCTGTAATCCCAGCACTTTGGGAGGCTGAGGCAGGTGGATTGCTTGAGGTCAGGAGTTCGAGACCAGCCTAACTAACATAGCAAACCCTGTCTCTACTAAAAATACAAAATTAGCCGGGAGTGGTGGCGTGTACCTGTAATCCCAGTTACTCGGGAGGCTGAGGCAGGAGAATTGCTTGAACCTAGGAGACAGAGATTGCAGTGAGCCGAGATTGTACCACTGCACTCCAGCCTGGGTGACAGAGCAAGCTTCCATCTAAAATAAATAAATAAATAAATAAATAAATAAATAAATGGTATAAACCATTGGAAAGGAAGAGATAAAGTGGTCCTTCTATATTTATAGACCATGTGATTGTCTACATAGAAAATCCGAGCAATTCTATAGGCAAACTATTAACACTGTTGAGAAGGTTTGTGTTGAGAGAGACTTTTCCGTGGCTCTGGTGTGTTTCTGGATGCCCTGCACACAGAGGCACTGGCTGCTCTTCTGTTCTGGACTGTCTCTTCAGGGATGTTGGTATATCAACCATCTTTGGAACATGAAGTTAGTGTCTCTGTCTTGAACAGGAGACTGATTACTGTCCAGCCTAATAATGTCTCCCTTTTTTATGTCAACCTGAAAAAACAGAGAAAGAGGCTCTCTAAAAGAAAATGCTATCTATTCTGGAAGAGGCATTGCAATGCCATAGTAAACTATCTGCATATTCGTGGAGGTAAAGGAAAGCAAAAGATTTTAAGGGAAAAATGAGGATTCCATGCTTGTTCCAAGGTAATTATCCTTGGCTACGAAGATCAATAATAAGGATGTCACTAGTCTGAGGTTGGACAGGCAATTTCTGGGCAGATAGCCTTGCAGTAGATTGTGATGGTTGTTGCAGTCTTTTAGGGTAGAGTTTTTTTTGTTTGTTTGTTTGTTTGTTTGTTTGTTTAAAAGACGGTATATCCTGGTATCCCTCTGTTGCCCAGGCTGAAGTGAAGTGGCTTAATCACAGCTCACACTGCAACCTCTGCCTCCCGAGCTCAAGTGATCCTTTCACCTCGGCCTCCCAGGTATCTGGAACTACAGGCAGGCACCACCATGCCTGGCTAATTGGGATAGTTCTTGTGATCAGGGAACTTATGCATGCGAGCTGTCTCTTCATGACCTTCTCCAGCTCTATTTGTCACTTTTAACATAAGTGACTCCATTTTGATTCTGATAACTTTTACAGCAGCAAAGATCAGGGATTTCATTTCCCTAAACTCAGGGTCCCTCTGCTATTATGCAAACTCACCGCATGTGCGTCATCCGTCTGCACCACCCCCACTGCCCTCGACGTCACTGTGGGTTTTGAGGGGCACGTAAAACTACTGACTTAGATATGAAACTGATGCTGCTTCCTGGGCCATGAGTGATAAAGTCCTTTGTCTCTGACCCGACTCTCAAGTCTTCTGCCAGCATACACATTACTGTGCCAGCTAAGGGTCTGGGTTGGTCTCCTCCTGCCTCGGCCTCCCTAAAATTACAGGCGTCAGCCACCATGCCTGGCAAAAAGTTTTTAAAAATTAAAAAGTTTTTATAAAATAAAAGAGTTACTGAAGCTAAGGTTAATTTGTTATTAAAGAAAAAATTTAAAATAAATGTAGTGTAGCCTAAGTGTACAGTTTATGAAGTCTACAGTAGTGGGTGGTACTGTGCTAGGCCTTCACATTCACTCTCCACTCACTGACGCTCAAGCAGCTTCCGGTTCTGCAAGCTTCACTCATACCAAGTGCCCTATACGGGTGTACCATTTAAAAATCTTTCGGCGCGGTGGCTCACGCCTGTAATCCCAGCACTTTGGGAGGCCGAGG
>NW_016107366.1:9161340-9163063 GCF_001604975.1 Cebus imitator | reverse complement strand
TCTCAAAAAAAAAAAAAAAAAAAAAAAATCTTTCGGCCGGGCAAGGTGGTGCACTCCTGTAATCCCAGAACTTTGTGAGGCCAAGGTGGGCGGATCAAAAGGTCAAGAGATTGAGACCATCCTGGCCAACATGGTGAAACCCCATCTCTACTAAAAGTACAAAAATTTGCTGGGCATGGTGGCACACACCTATAGTCCCAGCTACTCAGGAGGCTGAGGCAAAAGAATTGCTTGTATTTTTGTAGAGACTGGGTTTTGTCACTTTGGCCAGGTTGGTCTCGAACTCCTGACCTCAAGTGATCTGCTCACCTTGGTCTCCCAAAGTGCTAGGATTACAGACATGAACCACTGTGCTCCGCCCCTCACAATGGTTTTCTGCCTTCCTTTCGAGGGCCAGTTTTCAAGACAAAACAAAACCCACCACAACCTAAAAAACTCTTAGAAACAGATTTTAATCATAAACATGCAATACAGAAACATTAAAAGTTGGATAGAGGAGGCTGGGTACAGTGGCTGACGCCTGTAATCCCAGCACCTTGGGAGGCTGAGGTGGGCGGATCACGAGGTCAAGAGCTCGAGACCATCCTGGCCAACATGGTGAAACCCTGTCTCTACTAAAAATACAAAAATTAGCCAGGCATGGTGGCATGTGCCTGTAATCCCAGCTACTCGGGAGGCTGAGGCAGGAGAATTGCTTGAACCTGGGAGGCAGAGGTTGCAGTGAGCTGAGATTTCGCCGCTGTACTCCAGCCTGGTGACAGAGCGAGACTCCGTCTCAAAACAAAATAAAGCAAACTTTCATAATATATTTGTACTGTAACCTCTCTATGTTTAAATATATTTAGATGTACAAATACTCACCATTGCATTGCCTACAGTCACCAGCACAATAACATGCTGCACATGTTTGTATCCTGGGAGCAGGCTGTACCATATAGCCTAGGTTTATCTGTAGTAGGCGATCTCATCTAAGTTTGGGTCAGTACACTCTATGATGTTCACACAACAGTAAAATCTTCTCTCAGAACATCCCAGTCATTAAGCAACAAACATAACATTCTATTTATAAAAGACACCATTTTCAAAAGCATAAAAACTATGGGATACCTAGGAATAAATCTAAAAGATATGCAATATTTTCATGGAGAAAATTATACTTTCTTTCTTTCTTTCTTTTTTGAGACGAATTCTTGCTCTGTTGACCAGGCTGAAGAGCAATGGTGCGATCTTGGCTCATTGCAACATCCGCCTCCCAGGTTCAAGAGATTCCCGTGCCTTAGCCTCCTGAGTAGCTCGGATTATAGCCACGCGCCACCATGCCCAGCTAATATTTGTATTTTTAGCAGAGACAGGGTTTCACCATGTTGGCCTGGCTGGTCTCAAGCTCCTGACCTCAAACGATCCATCCACCTCAGCCTCCCAAAGTGCTGCGATTACTGTCATGAGCCACCGTACCCAGCCTAAATCTTTCTTAATGGTCACTTGAGAGACCCAGATAAATGGAGAGGTATAACTTGCTCGTAGAAGAAAATACTTAATTGTAAAGTTGTTATTTTTAAATTAAACTACAAATTTGTTTTATTTTCAATAAGAGGTTAAACGAAGAGTTACTTTTAAAATTAATGTTTTGGGAAACATGCCAAGCTTATCCTAAGGTCATACGAAAGAGCAAATAGCTAAAAGTAGCCAAGGTAATTTTTTTTTTTTTTTTTTGAGACAGAGT
>NW_016107366.1:9147225-9161154 GCF_001604975.1 Cebus imitator | reverse complement strand
TAGTAGAGACGGGGTTTCACCATGTTGACCAGGATGGTCTTGATCTCTTGACCTCGTGATCCACCCGCCTCGGCCTCCCAAAGTGCTGGGATTACAGGCTTGAGCCACCGCGCCCGGCCAGCCAAGGTAATTTTTAAGAAAATTAACAAAATGAGGAGAATTACCCTCCACATATCAAGATGTATACAACCAAAGTAATTAAGGCAGGGAGGTCTTGGTAGAGGGATGCACAGATAAATGGATGGGATAGAATTGAAAGCTCAGAAGCAGAGTTATGCAGACTTGAAGTTCAACCTATGTCAGAGGTTTCATTTAAGTAAATTCCCTCCAATACATGGCGGTGGGAAAATTAGTTTTCTTCCATATGGAAGAAAGCAAAGTATATGCCTATATCACACTGTTAACAAAACTCCCAAGGAATCAATCACCATGACTAGAGCCAGTTAGAAACCATAAATAATAAACTTAGACCCCCAAGGATCTCTTATATTGGATTTATCAAATATGGAGTATAAAACACCATAATTGTGAAGAAAATATTTTCATAACTATAACATCAAATTACAAAAATGAAACAAGCAACAAGATACTCTAAAATATGATCAGGCAGGCTGGATTAAACTGCTGACTCAGAAATATGTACCCAGTAAAGACTATCATTCAAGAATGAGGATTAAAGTCATTTGCAAATTTAAAAAGCATACGGTTATGACCCAGTAAGTGCACTCTGGGGTGCTTACTCCAGAGAAATGAAACATTTTGTTCACACAAACTTGCACATGAATGTTCATAGCAGCTTTCTTTGTAATAGCTAAAAACTGGAAACAACCCGGCGTTGCAGTATGTGAATGGTTAAACAAACTGTGGTACATCCATACCACGGAACACTACTCAGCAATGAAAAGGAAGGAGCTATCGATACACATAACAGCCTGGATGGATCTCAGCGGAATTGTGCAGAGAGAGAAAAAGCCAAAAACCAGTCTCAAAAGGTTATGTGTACTATGTGATTCAATTATATAACATTCTTGCTATCACAAAATTATAGAGATAGAGAACAGAAGACTGGTTGCCAGGGGTTGGGATGTTGGAGGGAGGGAAGTGGTTGTGGTTATAAAAGTGTCACCAGTTCCAGTGATGGAACAGTTTGTATTTTGACTCTGATGACAGTCACAGAAGTTTACACGTGCTGAAACTGCATGGAACTACACACACACAAGTGCATATAAAACTGGTAAAATCTAAATCAGATGAGTAGATTTCATCAATGTCATTTTCTTGGCTGCGATTTTGCACTCTATTTATGCAAAATGTTACCACTGAGGGAAAGTGGATGTGAGGTATGAGGAATCTTTGTATTATTTCTTACAATTGGCATGTCAATCGACAATGATTCCAGGATGAAGTTTTTAATAAATCCACCAACAGACCTACAGTAAAAGAAGTCTAAATATAATACTTCAGAAAGGAAAAAAAATGATCAAAAAAGATGCCTGAGATGCAAGAATAATTTTTGAGGAAATAAAAATGATAAACATAGAGATATATCTAAACAAACATTGTATAGTATAACGATCACCATGATAGCAATTTGGGGACAGGACAAAAATGAAATTTGAATGTTAAGGACAAAGGGGGTGGCCATTGAAGTTGGAGTTTTCCAAGGTCCTTGGATTATTTGGAAGTAGGGCTGGGAAGTTAACTTAGGCTTTGTTAAGCATGCGGTGCAAAAATGTAAAGGGAACCACTCTAGGAAGTAGACAGAAAAAGCATAATAAGAAAACAAACAAAAGCCCAGTCTACTTTTCAAAAAGGCAAGAAGGAAACCCCAACGTGGGTCAAATTGAAAGCAAAAAGCAAAATGGTAGAGTCAAGCCAAAAATAACACATTGACAATACACGCTTAGATGTGAGGTAGTTAAAATCACCTCTCTTCATCATTGATTGCTTAATCAGTAAAAAAATTAGCAAAGGTATGGAAGATTTGAACGACACAATGAACAAGCTTGATTTATTGACATAAAGAGAATCCGACACCAATGCTTACTCTTCCCAAGTACGCATGGAGCATTTAGAGACACTGACTACCTTCCGGGCCACAAAGCAAGTCTTCATTTCAAGAATCACAGTGACACACACCATATTCTCTGGTCAAAATACCATTAAGATAAGAGTTGGTGACAAAGAAAGAAATAATACCCATATATTTGGAAATTTAAAAACACACTTCTGGAAACATCGACAGTTGAACAGATTAATACATTGTAATGTGTTTGTACAATAAAATGCTACACACCAAAATACATCACACACAAGCACACACACACACAACCATTGTAACAGACAAAAACATGGATGAACCTCACAGACATAATTGAGTGAAAGAAGCCAGAAAGAATAGACACTCTCGAATTCCATTTGTATGAAATTCAGAAGGGGCCAGAGCTAATCTACGGAGACAGAAGCTAGAATAGTGGTTACCTCTGGGGATACGGGGGAGGTTAGGGCTGGAATTCTGAAATATTCTACATCTTGCTCTAACTTAGAAAATAAAAAAAGAGCGATAGAATAAACATAGTGAAAGCAGAACAAAGGAAGCGATGAGCAAAAAATAATAAAACAGAAAACAAAGAGGATTCATGAGCCAAAAGTTGGTTCTTTGAGAAGATTAATAAAATAGTCAAACCTCCAAGGCTAGATTTTTTAAAAAGGAAAGGCACAAATGAATACATACTAAGAATGCAGATGATATGATAACTATAGGTCCAGGAGAGATTGAAAAGATAAAAATGGAACGATATGAACCACTATTTCTTTTTTTTTTTTTAGACAGAGTTTTGCTCTTGTTGCCCAGGCTGGAGCACTGCAACCTCCGCTTCCCGGGTTCAAGCAATTCTTCTGCCTCAGCCTGCTAAGTAGCTGGGATTACAGGCACCCACCACCACGTCCAGCTAATTTTTGTATTTTTGGTAGAGATGGGGTTTCACCCTGTTGGCCAGGCTGGTCTCAAGCTCCTGACCTCAGGTGACCCACCTGCTTGGGATTACAGGTGTCAGCCAGCGCACCCGGCCAACTATTTCTTTAATGTTGTTATTTATTTCTCGTGTCTGTTTCTTTTTTACTTTTTTATTTTTATTTGTTTTTATGTATTTATTTTTTGAGACAGAGTCTTGGTCTGTCTCCAGAATGGAGTTCAGTGGCACAATCTCAGCTCACTGTAACCTGCACCTCCTGGGTTCAAGATTCTTCTGCCCCAGCTGGGAATACAGGAGCATGCCACCACAACTAACTTTTGTATTTTTAGTAGAGACAGTTTCATCATGTTGGCCAGGCTGGTCTCAAACTCCTGACCTCAAGTGATCGGCCACCTTGGCCCCCCAGAGTGTTGGGATTACAGGCGTGAGTCACTGCCCCCGGCCACTTTTCCATTTCTTAATTCAGTTTTAATGTTACATTTTATAGACACTTGCCCATTACATCTGCACTTTCAAACATATTTCTGTAATATTGTTTCTTATGATTAAAAAAATTATCTGTAATTTAAAAATTATCTGTAGACTTGCTTTGTGGACTGGAATGTAGTCACTTATCTGTAGTTAAATTCTCCTTTTCATTTCTTTTTTCTCTTTTCTCTTTTTGGGACTTCTCTTTTTTTCCTTTCTCGGTCTTCCTAGAAATAGATCTATTTTATTAGTCACTTGTTTTGACCATCTCTATTGTTTCTTTGTTTTCTGTTTTATTGATTTCTCTCTTTATTATTTTCTGCTATTTGGTGGGGGGGTCAGTGGGCTGTTATTGTGTTGTCTTTTTCTGATTTCCTAAATTGGATGCTGAATTATTAATGTGTCATCTTTATTCTTATCAAGTGTATGTATTTAAGAGTACACATGCATAGTCCTTCAAGAATTAGCTATATTCAAACTTTTATCCAGCACTTTGGGAGGCCAAGGCAGGCGGATCACAAGGTCAAGAGACTGAGACCATCCTGGTCAACATGGTGAAACTCGGTCTCTACTAAAAATACAAAAATTAGCTGGACGTGATGGTGAGTGCCTACAGAACCAGCTTCTCAGGAGGCCGAGGCAGGAGAATTGCTTGAACCTGGGAGGCAGAGGTTGCAGTGAGTGGAGATCACACCACTGCATCCCAGCCTGGCAACAGAGTGAGACTCCATCTCAAAAAAAAAAAAAAGAAAAAACCCTTTATATTCAGGGTTGTCTGTCATGATATTTATAAAGTGACATCAGCTTTTCTTCGCTTAGTATTTGCCTGATGCATTTAGCTGCAAGAAACAAAGACCAACCGCAGCGGCTGAAACAGCTGAGGTGTTTTGCGGTTGTTGTTTTGTTATTGTTTCTGTTTTCTTGAGACAGGGTCTCACTCTGTTATCCAGGCTGGAGTGCAGTGGCACAATCATAGCTCATTCCAGCCTCAAACTGCTGGGCTCAAGTGATCCTCCTGCCTCAGCCTCCCCAGTAGCTAAGAATTCAGGTGTTTGCCACGTGCCTGGCTCCTTTCTTTAGTTTTTGTAGAGACAGGGCCTTTCTATGTTGCCCAGGTTGGTCTCGAGCTCCTGGCCTCAGGCGATCCTCCCAACTCAGCCTTCCAAAGTGTTCAGATTATAGGCATGAACCACCATGCCTGGTCAGTCATCCTTCAATTTTTAACATGTATACTTCAGTTTTCAAGTCTGAAGTTAATTAATTTCTACCTCTAGCATGACCTTAGAATGCTTTTGAACTCTGATTGCAGTGTCTTGTCTGTCATGATATTGTTTTTCCAATTTTTTTTTTTGCCATGCCTTGTTCTTCTTTTTAATCAGCCTTTTAAATTTTTTTCTTATGATGTCTCTGCTTGTTTGAATTGTCTACACTTGACAATTGCTTAATTCTCCACTTCTTCTTACAACCACTTCTTCCTTCTGAGTTTATTTCCTAGGTTCTCCATATTATCTTGGTTTGATACCTTGCCAGAGCTGGAGGTCCCCACTGTGTTTTTTAAAAACGTTGATTGCATCTCTAGTCATAGGCTTCTTCTTGTTCCTAATATTGTCTATTTTGTGCTAATAATTTATTTACTTTATTAAGGTTTTTAAAAGACTCATCTCAACCTTAGGTTGTTTTCCGCGTCATCCCCTTCTGCTTTATCTTTGTTATTTCCTTTATTTCATCCCCTTTGGGTTTTCTGATGTCTCTTCCTAGGGTCTAGAGTTGGATGCTTAATTCATCGGTTACCAATTCTTCCTGTTTTTAATAAACGTATCTTGCCTCCAAGTTTCACTTTAGCTTATTGTTATTCAGTTTTAAATACCTTGTAATCTCTATTATAGTAATGTTTCTTTTTACCCTATGAATTACTTAGAAACGAGTTATTAAGCGACTGAATATATTGAATTTTCTTGGCCAACTTTTTGTTATTGATTTCTAATTTTATTATATTGGGATGAGAGAATGTGACTGGATGATACTGATTCCTTGAACAAATTTCAGACTTCCTTCATTGCCAAGTAAGCAACATTTTTAGAAAAATATTCCGCATGAGCTCGACAACAATGGGTATTCTGTGGGTGGGGGTGTAAAATTTGATAATCTAGTAGCTCAAGATCCTTAATTATATTGCACAAACTTCTGTAGCCTTACTAATGTTTTGCTCCTTGATCCATTGATTTTAAGACAGTCCAATTAAAATTTTCCACTTTGTCTATAAATTCCTTGCAGTTCTGCCAGATTTGCTTTATATGTTTCACCAGAATAAACATGTTCTTTGAGATATGTCTAAGCTCACGATCGTCATGTCTTTTTTGGCAGATGTTTTCTGTTATGAGTGTATTGGTTAGGTTACAGGTTCAGTTGCCGTTACAAAAGACCCGGGAAAACAGAGGTATAAATAAGATAGAATTTTATTTCTTGTTCATGTGAAAGTCCACAGCTGTGATTCCCTGCCTTCTAGCATCTTGTGGGATTTGGTAAATGCAGAGCCTAGCAGATGAGGGGGAGGGGAGAGCCAAGGGGTTTATTCCCCAGCTTCCTCACTGGCAGGCCACCTCTATTCTAAATGACTCCTTCAGAGATCTAGTGACCTCTCTTGCCCCTTGGCCCTGTAGGCCTAGGGGAGGTGACAGCCATGTCACCGCTAGCCCCAGAGTCCTGCACTCTCTCTGATGACCTCCCTAGACCTTTCTTGGTCATTCATCCTTTTGAAAATAAACCCTACCCCAATTCTCCTAATTAGAGTTCACCGTCTGTTTCCTGGTGAGACCCTGTGTTAGGCAGGATGGCATCATGTTTTTAAAAGTCATTGATTCTGAATGCCTTTAGGCATGTGTGCGCTCTCCAATACATGCTGGACACAGACCCTGCTACTCCCTATTCTCTGACACTTCTGGCTTCCTCATGCATCTGTGAAATCCCAACGGCATTTGAGGCTCAAACTCTGAGTTTATGGCCTCAGGCTAAGAAAGCCCACCACACCTAGGTCTCCAGAGCACCAGTCTGCCATGGGGAAAGGACCGTCCTCAGAGTCCATCAGGAACACCCCCATCCATCCGAACACAAGGCTCAGCTTGGTCACTGGCCCAATGGCCAAGATGACTCTCCCTGGACAACACTCAGCCTCTTGTGATCACAGGGACTCATCTTTGTCTGTGGATGCTTCACTATGTTAGTTGGGTCAGCATTTCCACCATGGTGCCTGCCAACTTCTGCAGGACCATCAAAGAAAAACTTATTCAATGATACCTGTCAAAGCACAGTAAGGAAGATTTTACTCAGGACCATTTTCGGAGGTATAGGGACCCCTGCAAAAGGGGTTTTGCAGTGGTGGAGAGAGACTGGATTCCATTCTGAATACAGAATGGGTCAGTGGGAGGTTATAGTTAAGGAGCAGGCAGGGGGCCAGTGGATGGGAAAATGACTAAGAAGAAACAGCCGGATTAAGGGGGATTCTGACTAAAATGACCTAACAGGATTCTTGCTGAAAACAGGCCTGGGTGACCACGCAGCATGTGGGAAAGGGTGGAAGACGAGGAACCTGATCAGATATCCGGGGTGATCAGATGTAGAGGATGAGGTGTCCTGCCTACATGGACGAGGTGGGGTTCTTTTGTTAAAACGTAATTTTACAAGGAAGTGCTCAGATGGGCTTAGAAAAAGATTAAAGAGCTTGACTAAAGTTTGGCCAAGCAAAGAATCTTTCTCAGGAGCTAGAGTTAGCCTGGCCCTTTAAGGTGACTTTGCACATCCCTGCTGTCATTCATTAGATTTATTCAGTTCAGCTCTCAGTGGGCAAGCTTGTTTCTCCCATTTCCTTATTCTTAACAAATTTCCCAATCTAGGGCAGCTCCCACAGAGAAGTAACCGAAATCACTATTCTCCTTTTAAAGACTGGGAAACAGGGCAGGGTGCAGTGGCTCACACCTGTGATCCCAGCACTTTGGGAGACTGAAGCGTATTGCTTGAGCCCAGGAGTTTGAGACCAGCCTGGGCAATATGGTAAAACCCATCTCTACAAAAAATATATAAAATTAGCCAGGCATGGTGGCTCACACCCGTGGTCCCAGCTGACTGGGAGGCCAAGGTGGGAGAATCACCAGAGCGTGGGAGGTTGAGGCTGTAGTGAGCTGTGATCACACCACTGCACTCCAGCCTGGGCAATGGAATAAGACCCTGTCTCAAAAATAGATAAATACGTAAATAAATAAAGACTGGGAAACAGAGGTTCAGAGCTTTTGAGTGGAAAATGCACTCCAGGGAATCCAGTGGAACTGGAACTTGAACCTGGATCTGCCTGGCTCTGAGTGAGAGGCTGAGGGAGGTGTGTGTGCTGGGGGAGGTGAGGAACCTGAAAGGAGCCCCGAGCAGAGGACAGTGCCTCAAAGTCTAACCTGGGGCGGGGATGGTGGCACAGCCTGTGATCTCAACACTTTGAGGCAGGAGGACTGCTGAGCCAGAAGATCACGGTGGCAGCAAGCCATGATCGCGACACTGCACTCCAGCACTTAAGCCTGGGCAACAAAGTGAGAGCCTGCCTTTAAAAAAAAAAAAAAAGAGCCAAACTTGGGCTGTCTCCTGGCCAGGCTGGGGCACAACCTCTGGGTGAGAGATGACAACACAGCAGTGAGTTGGCCTCTGGAGTCAGGCCGATTGAGATCCATTCCCAGCTCTGTCTCGTCCTTCTCTGTCCCTTTGTGCCGCTCTCCAGGCCTCACAGAGCAGTTTTGGCTCCATCAGGGAAGGTATGTAAGACACGAAGTCACAGCAGGTGCTCAGATATGAGAATCTGCACAGGTGGCTTCTCTCAAGGAGGCAGCAGAGGGAGATGTGGACTCAGCCACCAGGAGGCACTGCTGCTGTGGTTGACACCGCTGAGGTGGCGCTGCAAGTGGGCATCCACAATCACGTGCTTCCTCCATCCTCCAGCAAACAGCTCTGGTGTCATTTCCACGCCCAGTATGGTTTTAGGCAACACTGAGAGCAGAGTGTGAGGCACAGCCCTGCTCTCAGAAGCCTATGTCAGGAAGGGTGTGGACAGCTGCCATGCTGGACTATGATGGAGGAAGTGGGGTGAGAGTGGGGTCTCATTGATGGATGAAGGCGGTCCTGGGGAGTCAAAAAGCCTTCTCAATCCCAGCACTTTGGGAGGTGGAAGCAGGAGGATCACTTGAGGTCAGGAACTCTAAACCAGCCTGGGCAACATAGTGAGACCCCATCTCTAAAATAAAATTTTTTTTAATTAGTCACATGCTGTGGCATGCCTGTAGGCCCAGCTACTTGGGAGGTTAAGGTGGGAGGATTGCTTGAGCTTGGGAAGTCGAGACTGCAGTGAGCCATGATCCTGCCTCTGTACTCCAGCCTGGGTGACAGCGGAGACTCTGTCTCAAAAAAAAAAAAAAAAAAGGAAAAAAAGGGAAAAAAAAGGCTTCTCAGAGGAGGCTTTTGAACTTGACTTTACAAGATAAGCAGTGATTCAGCTTGCACTCTGCAGACCCTAGCCCCTCCCTGTAGCGCCAGGCCAAGCCACCTGAGTGATACATAACCCCCACCACTGCCCCTCCCCTCAGCTGCACCTTGATCACCAACTTCTACAAGCTCCAAACTTCAAATCCAGGCCTCTGTGCACAGAATTGGAGGCCAAAGAGCCTGCTTGGGTACAAGCTGAAGAACGGCTGTGTATATACCCAGACATGGCTTAGAAAAAGCTCCGGCCTTGGGGTCTGACAAATGAGGTTCCCCACGACTTCCTAGCAGTGTGTCCTAAGGTCACTTCGCCTTCCCCCACCCCCACCCTCACCCCCACTACAGTCTACTCCCTGTAAAAAGGAGGTAATAGCCGCCGTTACCTACGGTGTGTATCTTCAGCATGGCTCCCTGGCACCCATCTCTCTGATCCACCCACTGGCTTATTTGGTTTACCACCTCATCCCATCCCTTGGTGGGAGCCAGACTGTAG
Organism: Cebus imitator; assembly: GCF_001604975.1. NCBI lineage: Eukaryota > Metazoa > Chordata > Mammalia > Primates > Cebidae > Cebus > Cebus imitator. The sequence continues at coordinate 9,151,707 of NW_016107366.1, read as the reverse complement.
ACCTCTGGAGCAGGAAGCAGGATGCTTCCCTGGAAGTCCTCTTCAGACTCAGCCTTGTTTTACTTTGGAAAGGTACTGCCTCGGGTGTTGGTGTCAGAGTCCCAGATTTTCATAAAGCAGGGTCTGCATCTAGCACGTCCCCTCCCTGAAGGGGTGGTAATCATTGGGTCATAGCCATGGAAAGGGGTGGTAAGTCCCTTTCATGGCAGCTTCAAATCCTGAGGGCTCTCTCAAGGATTTGAAGCTCTCTCTTCAAATCCTGAGGGCAGTTTATGCAGAAATTTCTAGCGAAGGGGTAGTAATCATTGGGTCATAGCCATGGAAAGGGGCGGTAAGTCCCAGGTGTTGCCATGGCAACAGTGTAAATTGACATAGCGCACTGGTGGCTGTGTCTAATTGAAAGCTGCCTTAGCTCCCCTGTTTTAGTCCTCAGTGTGGTCCGGTTTCCGAGCCCCGCCCCTGGAATTCAGTGTTGCCTCCTACCTCAATCTGTTTGGCATTCCTCCTTTCCCCTGGGTCCTCCTTCTTTGAGGATCTCCTCCTCCCCCAAACACTGGCTCGGCAAGGGCTGTCATGATTTCCATGACCCTCTTTCTCGGCCACAGGTGACTATCCCACAGGTGGAACACCTGACCGGACCCAGGCCAATCAAAAGACTTCTCTATTTTGAATCAGAACTGAGAAAATGGCTGTGGATTGGGAGGCTCAGGAGTTGCCATTGGCCGCAAATTCTTCCTCATGGCAGAGTTAGTAGAGGGAATGGGAGAGAAAAGAGATACAGAGAGACAGAGACAGAGAGGGTGTGTCTTGGCAGTTTTGGGTCCCTGGTTCCAGCTGTGCCTGGGCCCATTTGTCTTCACAATTTGGAGGTTCACCCATCCCATGGATTCTGAGAGTGGTCTCACTGATTGACATTGGGTTTCTAGGCATACACTTCCTCCCAGGGCTGTGGGTGTGAGAGAAGGAGCTGAAGTAAGTGAAGCACGTAGACCAAAGTGTGGCTCGCTGCAGGCTCGGTAGGCATGAATTCCTTTCCCTTAATGGGCACCAAGCAGGGATGGGGGTTTTGCCAGATCCCAGGAAGATGTGAGGCATCAGCACTTGTGAAATGATGTAACTTAGCAGCCCCTGGGAGATTAGAGTCAGGTGCCTTGGGACCCCTCCCCCCATCCCCGCAGAGCCCCACAGGGGGCCAGAATAAATGCCCAAGTGAAATATTTGGTGGCTAGGAAAGAATGGAGCTGAAAAAAATAAAAATTGCTGCCCCATCCCTCTGTAGGAAGAGTTGTTGACAGATACTCCCTTTGTGCCAGGTGTGTATGCAAGGGTCCCCGAAGATCCAGAAGATGGGTGTCAGGAAAAGCTTTTCAGAGGAGGAACATTTGAGCTGGGTTTTCAGGGATGAATAAGAGCTTGCCAGACAGGGAAAGGGCTTGGGGAAGGACACTGGAATATCACTATTAATCTTAATACAGAGCTGATGAGTGTGAGGATTTGGGTAGCCTGCATTTGAATCCTGCCTCAGTTATTAATTGTATGACATTCAGCAACTTAGTTGCTAATCTCTATGCTTCTGGAGATAGTTTTTCATTTTTTCATTTTTATTTTTGGGGGCTTAAATGAGACAATGTATGTAAAGCATTCAGAACAACATGCTGGCAGAAACCTATGGTTAAGCATTCAATGAATGTTTAGCTCCTTATGAAAAGCCTTTACGTTATCAGGTCCAATCTCTTAAAACGATCATAGCTGTTGCTGTTACCATTTCTTAAGCCCTTAATGAGTTCCAAGCACCGAGCTAAATGCTTAGCATGTTTTGTCTCATTTAATCCTCCCACTAACCCCAGGAGGTAGGTGAGTACCACTGTCCTCCGTTAAAGACGGAAAAACCTGTCCAATCATACACACAGCTGAACAGAGCAGGGCTTCAAACCCAGCTCTGTCTAACGTCCCACACCTTTGGCCCTGGGAAAGGGAAGGACTGGCCTGAGGACACACAGCAAGGGGCTGCGGTGCCAGGATTTCTTTAGGGGCAGTAATCAGGTTGGGGTGCTTGAGGTAAGCCTCGCTCTTTATAACCACACACCCATGCCCAACATTGGAGGAGGCTGGTGGTGGAAACTAGGGCCTCTCCAGCCCCGTCTGCACCCTAGCCCACTGCAGGACTGGCCCAGGTAGGCCTGGGCTCGCTGGCCCCAGGAACGAGGCTAAGGAGGGGCCAGGCTGACCCCACACTGTCAGAGGCGTTTGAACCACAGTAACTCCATCTTGAATAGGGGCTGGGTAAAATAAGGCTGAGACCTACTGGGCTGCATTCCCAGCCAGCCAGGCATTCTAAGGCACAGGATGAGACAGGGGGTTGGCACAAGATACAGATGATGAAGATCTTGCTGGTAAAACAGGCTGCCGAAAAGAAGCCGGCCCAAACCCAGCAATATCAGGATGGCACAAGAGTGGCCTGGGGTCGTCCGCGCTCCACACTCCCACCAGTGCCATGACAGTTTACAAGTGTCATGGCAATGTCAGGAAGTGACCCTATATGCTCTAAAAAGGGGTGAGATGAATAATCCACCCCTGTGGAGTATATCATCAAGAAATAACCACAAACATGGGACACCAGCGGCCCCTGGGGCTGCTCTGTGGAGTAGCCATTCTTTATTCCTTTACTTTCCTAATAAACTTGCTTTCACTTTACTGTAGGGATTCACCTCCAATTCTTTCTTGCACGAGATCCAAGAACCCTCTCTTGGGGTCTGGATCGGGACCTCTTTCTGGTAACAACACGGGTCCGCAGGGCCAGGGCGGCGGAGCTAGAGCCGGAGCCGAATCCTTGAGACCGGCCGGCCGCACCCCAGTTCCCCTCCTGTCCCCGCCCCGCAGAGCTTCCTCGGGAGGCTACGTAGAAAATTCCAGCGGGGTTTTTCCAGCGGGGCGCGTCCCGAGGCCACGGAGGGGGTGCGGAGGAGCCGCCGCCCCTTGGGGCTCCCCGCCGGCCTTGGCTCCCTGAGGAGTGGCGGGCGGGACGCGGGAGTCGGGCTCGGGACGTCCTGGCAAACAGGAAGCGAGACAAAGGCGGCCGCTTATCGGGCGCCCGCGTTCTTTTCAGGTGATGCGGGGGAGGCCTGGGGGACACGGCGGTCCTGAGGGGCTGCCAGGGGCCCCGGGGGACCTCCCTGCCGCAGTCCCTCGGCAACTCCGGCTGCCCACTGGCTGGAGGTGGCGGCAGGGAGGATTCCTTGCGCTCGGGGATCCCCCTCCCAGGCACAGGCCCTTGGGTTCCCAGAAAGGAAGGAGCACCAGCCTGGCATCTGTGCCCAGAGGGACACAGCGGAGGCTTGGGAGGGGCGTGGAGGTGAAGGAATGGGTCATTTCCACTCAGTCGTTCCACACACTGCCGGGCCACCCTATACCAGGGTTTCAGTGTGGGTACCAGGACCCACTAACGAACCAGACCATCCCTGACCTCTAGAAACTTCAGCATAATGGGGGAGATCAGTAGATCCCAGATACCTGACCAGCCTGGGCAACATAGAAAACCCCATCTCTGCAAAAAAGGCAAAAATTAGCTGGGTGTGGTGGTGCACACCTGTAGTCCCAGCTATTCAGGAGGCTGAAGTGGGAGGACCACTTGAGCCTGGGAGGCAGAGACTGCAGTGAGCAGAGATCACTGTGCTGGCACTGGGAGCCTGGAGAGGTGGGATGGGAAGCAGGCTCCACTTGGCCCAGGAGCAGGGGGAGAAGAGGGCCCCCTTGCCTGGGCGGCTTGGAGAGGCTGATCTACAGAGACAGAGGCTCCAGCTTCTGCGGGCTGTGCCCCCCTTGCCTGCTGGGCCCTGGCACCCGTTCAGCTGATAGGAGGGCAGGGCTCCCCCTTCAGGCGGCAGCTGACTCAGCGTCTGAAAGGCAGTTCCCACGGTTCAGATTTCTCCCTAGGGCCAAAGGCCATGCCATCCATGCCCTCCCCCAAGTGGGTCAGCCCCCAGAGCATTGACAATTAGGGTTGAATGAAGTTAGGATTTCCAGTCCCCCACCCCTGCCAACCAGCAACGCCTCAGGCAGTCCCTTCTGCTGTCTAACCACTGCCACTCCAACTTTGGCTGGCTTTCCACTCCCAGAGGTTCCAAGACACCATAGTTATCAATACTTGGTTTTATTTTAAAACTGTGAAAACAAAAATAAATATCTGAAGAATAAGAATACAGGGCTGGGTGCAGTGGCTCATGCCTGCAGTTCCAGCACTTTGGGAGGCGGAAGCAGGTGGATAGCTTGAGCCCAGGAGTTCGAGACCCGCCTGGGCAACATAGTGAGAACCCCTCTTTACAAAACATACAAAAATTAGCCAGGCGTGGTGGTGCACCTGTAGTCCCAGCTACTCGGGAGGCTGAGGTGGAAGGGTCACTTGAGCCCAGGAGTCGGAGGTTACAGTGAGCCCTAATGGGCCACCGCCCTCCAGCCTGGACAAAGGAGGGAGATCCTGTCTCA
>NW_016107366.1:9115243-9146554 GCF_001604975.1 Cebus imitator | reverse complement strand
CTCCTCTCCCCATCTGTGGGCAGAGCAGGGGAGGGGGAAGGGCGCTTGGTCTACCTGCTCTCAGTTGCTTCGACCTGGGAGACCTGCCCCATCCATCCCCCAGTTGCCTTTGGAGAGTTGAGGACACCCTCAGGGCTCAGGCAGGTCTCTGTACCTCTCTGCACCTCCCTCACTCTCACACCGGTAAGTCTGTGCACCCAGGTCCAGGGTGGGGGAGAGGCACCAATGGTAAAAGTGGAGGGGGGATGAGCAGAAGAGGAAGGAACCTGGATCCTCCAGAGACCCACCTCCTGGGGCCAGTTCTGTGGGACCACACATCCACCTGCCTTCCCTCGCTTGGGGATCCAGGGAGTGGTAGGTGCCAAGGGCCAGAAGGAAGACACTGAGAATATGGGTACCTTAGAGACACCCAAATCCCACCGCAAAGCACATTTCATTGAGTTCACTGAAGTCAGTGAGTCTAATATCTGTATTCCCTAAATCGGATAGGGAAACTGAGGCCAGGGGAGTGACCTCTCAGGTCACTCGGTGGGTCAGGCAGAGCTGGGACAGGTGCAGAGGTGGGGAGAGGTTGAGAAACTCTTGAGTCTCTTTTTGTATTTCACTGGGGTTATTTTATCCTGATGTCAGGAAGGAACAGTTCCTAAAAAACCTTCAGTGTGACCCAGGGCAGGTCCTTTCTCTTTCTGAGTCTCAGTTTTCTCTCTCTTGAAATGGGGAGAGCAATCCTGACTCTTTAGAGAGATTGTGAGAACTCAAGGCAGGCTCCGGAGCCCCTAGCACAAACCCTGCTCTTCCCAACCCCTCTGCCCACACGCCCCTCACCCTGTGATCTTGACTGAGTGGGTCCCATGCCGGCGGTATCTCTCTGGCCTCCCAAGGTTCACTGGCGTGTGGCTGTAGATGCCTCCCTTGTAGAGGAAGAAATCCTCATGCACCTCCATGAGGGCTATGGGCAGATGTTAGAGTAGGGTCCACTCAGCCCGTTGGCACAGGCACTGGTGCCTGAGTCTATTGACGTATGCCCAGGCACCAGGGCCCCTCTATACCAAAGCTCTAAGTGCCCCCTCCAGGCACTGCCTGTGGGAGGGGAGGTCCCACCACTACCGACCCCTCTGGACATGCTGCTGAATGCTGTGCAGACCACTTGTGCCACTGTGCCAAGTCTCAAGCAAGGACAAGCTTCTGGAACCAGGGTGCTGGATGAGGGGCATTTACCTTGGACAGGGCCATTCTCCATCAGCTCCTTCATGATCTCTGTGTCCTGGAGGGCAGGGGATGGACAGAGAGCATCCGTCAGGGGTGAGACTCCAGGCTTTCATTTCCCAAGCCTCCTGCCTCTGTTCCTCACCCAAGTGCTGACTTACATTGGAGCCGAGGCGGTAGGCAGGAGTGACCTGGTAGATGTTGTTGTTATTAACGTGGCCGTTGGGGCAGCGGGCAGTGGCCTGGCGCTTGCCCCGACCCGTGGCTCGGCTGTGCATCATACAGGGGGGCGCGGGGCCACCCTTGTCTCGCTCACGGCCCGAGAAGGGGTAGCAGTGGTCAGACACCACCCTGGAGAGGCAAGAGGGGGCAAAGGCAGAAAGACCTGGTGCATCATGGCCCAGGCCATGCCCATGGAGCTTCTCGCCCTCTTCCCTGCCCACATCCCCACTGCTGCATACCCTCGGCGACGCAGGAACCACCAGGCACCATCGAGACGCCCACCGCGGCAGCCCTGCTGGTGGTGGGTGTTACAAGACAGCAGGTTCTGGGGCGACAGGACGGGTGTCATGTGTCCCAGAGAATGGATAGAGACACGATCGGATGCCACAGCTGGTGGGGTGAGGCAGAGGGGCTGTCAGGAGGCTCAGAGCTTGGCCCTCCTCTCCCTGGCACCAGCCCTTGCCCTTAGCTTACCTGCTGTGGAGAAGGCCCAGGAGCCTGCACAGTTGCCCTGGTCAAGAGGCTCGTGAATCAGGTTGGGCCACTTCTCAGAGGCCTCGAAGGCCTTGGGAAGCACCTCCCCTGGGTTCAGCACTGTCTGCAAGATAAAGGTTGCCCTGTCTGCCTCCTGTTCTGTACTGGCTTGCCCCTCAGGTGTCCACTGGCACTGGAGGGCCACCAAGTCCAGGGCCTTCTGAAGTTTGATCTGGAACCCTCCTGCTGCTGCAGGATTCCAGCTGCCTCCAACTTTGACTTGAGCTGAAGAACGCAGCACCATTTAGTGCCTCCCAGGTATCAGGTGGGGGCGACTAGTCCTGCTTTCCAGATGAGGCAGCTGAGGCCAGGCACAGGCAAGTGACCAGCCCAGGCCCCTCCGCTTTCCATTCTCAACCCCTGCCTCTTTCCTCTGCACCTTCTGTTCAGCCATAGCCTTTCCACCAGGGCCCTGGGCTCAGGCCTCAAAGGGCAGGGGAGGGAAAAGGCAGTAGGGTCCCATGACCAGGCAGGCTGCCAACACAAACAGCAGGAGGCAGAAAATAACCAGAGGCCCAGGGGAAAAAGGGCAGGGCCAGGGGCTGGTCACCCCAGGCCGAAGTTTCTGCAGGGAGGGCCACTCCTGCCAGCCCTTGCCTCCCCACTGCCTGCGACTGATGGACAGATGCTCCAGCGCGTGTCCTAGTCCAGGCCTGCTGAAGCTTCCCTTCCTCACCCTTTCACTTTGGGCCTGGTTCCCATTCCTCTCCCAGAGGGTCCCACTGTCGGGAAGAGAGAAGCCCTCTCCTCCCTTGGGGTTCCATTGAATCGGCATTTATTTCCAAGAACTGCTGCCCTCTGGCCAGAGCTGGAGAAGTGTCTCTCCTTCCCTTCCCAAAATACCAAGGTGACCCCCTGTCCCCTTGGGCCCTGACCCAGCTGTACTGAGACCAACAACATTTTTCCCAGGCTGGAGAGATCGGGGGGAGCTGATGCCAGGACCACAAAACTCAAAATGAGCATCAGTTCTTCCAGCAAAGCACATCTTGTGGAAACAGGAAACAGAGGCCCAGAGAAGGGGAGTAACTTGTCCAGAGACACACAGCCTCATAGGTAGGGGATGGTCCAGGCCCTTGGAGGAGCAGGGTACAGGGCCAGCATCCCTGAGGTTCTGAGCCATGGGAAGATGGCAGGATTGTGGGAAAGGATGGACTTACATAAATTTCATGCATGTTCAAGACAGAGGAGGATGGGCGGATGGTGCCCAGGCGGTAGCGAATGCCCTCATCCAGGGTCATGCCCCAGAAGGCACTGTGGTTCCCAGCCTGCCACCTGAAGGAGAGGGGATGAAAGGAAGTCACAGATCTTCCAAGGCTCGGGGCCCTGGGGGTAGCGACATGTGGGTGGGAGAGAGGCACAGTGGCTGAGTGCACACACAATCAAATCTGGGTACAGGAGTGCCCTGCTGGACATGCCCCACAGCAGGGCATGCGTGGATATGCGCATGTGTGTGCATGTGTGCCCACTGAGGGTGCTTCTAGGACCTCTCACCCATAGTTGCCCTGGTTGATGGCATTGATCATGTCTGGATCCACCAGGCATGGCTCTTGGTCACACTGCCACTGCCTGTTCTCCTGGCAGGTGCTGGGGAGAAAAGGAGAGAAGGAAAGGGTAAGTGGGGGGCTGGGGACCCTCTGAAGGAATATGACCTCGGAGGTTAACATGGGCCAGGGATTCTGTACCAGCGACTATGGGAGAGTCTCTAGGTGATCCCATCCAGCCGGGTGGCTTCAAATGTCAATGTCTAGTTCATGATTCTCAAGTTTATGTCTGTGGCCCAGATCTCTGCCTGAACTCCAGAGTCAAGGATCTCAGGGCTACTCAACATCACTACCAAACACACCCTGGACCGAATTCCTGATCTCCCACACCTATTCCCTTCATAGTTGTCAGGAAATGGGAATTCCATCCTTCCTGGAGTTTGGGCCCCAAACCTGGCGGTCCCTGGTGACTTCCTCTCACATGCTGATCCAGCGCACCCACATATCCTGTGGGTCTACCTTAAAATCACATCCAAAATCCGAACCGCCCTCATTCTCTCCTGCAGCCCCCTGAGTCTGATCACCTCTCACCTGAATTCCTGCTGTGGCTTCCTCACTGTGGGTGCTCCCTGCACCTGCCCCAGGCCCCCCTCTCCCAGGGTATTTTTAACAGCTGCCAGAATGACCCTGCTAAACCTAAGTCATATCATGTTGTTCCTCTGCCCAAAGTCACCCACTGGCTTCCCATCACAGAATAAGAGCCAAGGTTTCGTGGTGACAAGGCCCTGCACGATCTGTCCTCCTGTCCCCTGGTACCCTCCTCCTCCTCGTTCTGGTTCCAAGACTCCCACTAGGCTGGCTCCTGATGGTTCACACTGATCTGCCTGCACCCCACCACCCCCTACTTTTTTTGAGACAGGGTCTTGCTCTGTTGCCCTGGCTGGAATGCAGTGGTGTGATCTCGGCTCACTGCAGTCTCTGCCTCCCAGGCTCAAGTGGTCCTCCCACCTCAGTCTCCTGAATAGCTGGGACTACACGTGTGCACCACCACACCCAGCTAATTTTTGCATTTTTTGTAGAGATGGGGTTTCGCTATGTTGTCTCGGCTGGTCTCAAATTCCAGGCCTCAAGCAAGCCACCCTCCTTGGCCTCCCAAAGTTCTGGGATTTCAGGTGTGAGCCACAGGCCTGGCCTGTTTACATAGTTTAGACCTGTTTCCTCATAGGCTCTAAGTTCCTTGAGGGCAGGTATTGTTTGGTATTTTCAGTGCCTAGGAAAACAAAACCTAGCACGTAATAAGCACCCAATAAATATTTGTTGGCTGAGTCAGTGACTGAGGCCATATACTGAATTGACTAAGAGCATGGGCTCTGGAATTCAAATTCTGGGCTCCACTCCTGACCCACGAGCCGTGTGATCTGAGGAGAATCATTCAAACTCTGTCTCTGTCAATGACCTAGTCTATAAAATCAGGATAATACAGTGGTACCACTTTCCAGGGATTCAATGCCAGGCTTGTAAAGCGTTTTGCAGAAGCGCTCAAAATTAATACCTACCATCACCGTTCCGTTACAGGAACCCCAGACCCCTCTTCTCTAGAGCTTCAGACTCACATCCCACTGACCTGACCTCTCTGGATGTGCAAAAGGCACCTCAAACTCAAAACAGCCCATCTGCCTCCCCCAAGCCTGCTCTTCCCTAATATCTTCAGCTCTGAAAATGGCACCCGGCTGTTCACGCCAGAGCTCCGTGTGGTCTGCAGCGTCCGCCCACATGACCCCCATCAGCAGGGCTTGGAGATGGCGTACCAGGAATCCACCTGCCTCCCGCCCCTCCACCGTGGCCGCCCTACTCCCGTCCCTCCACCGTGGCCTCCCTACTCCCGCCCCTCCACCGTGGCCTCCCTACTCCTGCCCCTCCACCGTGGCCTCCCTACTCCTGCCCCTCCACTGTGGCCTCCCTACTCCTGCCCCTCCACCGTGGCCTCCCTACTCCCACCCCTCCACTGGACCATGGCACTGGCTTCTTCATCAAGACCACTACTCCTTTAGTATTCCCGGCCATCCCTCCCTACCCACCCCCAGGCCAGAGAGATCTTTGAGGAACATAAATCAGACCTCGTGCTCTACATGACTTCTTAGAACAAAACGCAGAATACTCAGCATAGCTGATGTGACCCACGGAACGTGGCCTGCTCCTCTTTTGGGTGTCTCTCCCCTACCCCAGCTCCAGCTAAAATGAGCTCTGTCACCTCCCAGCCTTCCCACAAGCCGCTCCCTCTGCACAGGCCAGGCCTCTTGTCCTCTCTTCTATCCTCCCCGGTCTCAGCATAAATGTCCCTTCCTCAGAGTGGCTTTCCCGCCCCCTCCCCACTCTAAGCTGGGACCCCCGTTATACCCTCTTTCCCCTGTAACACTGGACAGCTTGTCAGGATACACTCATTTATTGTCTTCCCATGCCCTTCGCCTTACTCTAGAAGTGGGAAAGGACTGTGTCTGTTGCGTTTCTGCTCCGTCTCATGAGCCCAGCACAGTGCCTGCCACGCAGAAGGTCTTTAATACGCAGTTGTGAACGGAAGGGCTGCATTCTATGAATTCTATAATGCTTGTATAAGCTCATAGCTCTGTTATTACAAGATGCTCAACTGCCTCCTTCCAAGCTGCCTGAGGCTCCCACCTCCAATGTTGCCTTTTAAGGAGCCTCAAGGGGAGCCAAGACCCAGTATGGCTCGCTCTCCAGCCCCAGAGCGGCGGGGGCACTGCTGCGGAGAGCCAGAGGAGTCCGAGGGCTGGGGAGGCACTCCTCGACCTTCCTTTCCCCATCTGCACACCAGGCTGTTCCCCCTTTGCATGCCTAGGCAGCAGCACCTGACCAGACTCTGGAAGCATCCCTTGAGGTCTCTGAAACCCGGACACTCCCCCACCTTCACCCCCAGAGCCGGCCAGAGGAGAGGGCAGTAGGCTGCTCAGTCCCTTCCTGCCGTCTCCTCCTTTGCCCCCAAGGCTGCCCACACAGGTCCAGACAGGGCCAGTGGTAGCAGGTCCAGGCATTCCAGAGGGGGCCTAAGGGCCAGGGACAGGAGTGAGAGAGAGTTAACCCCTCAGCATCCAGAGCCATACTATCAGAACCTGCAGACAGGGGCAGGCTGAACACACGCACGGTGTTTACACAGCATGCTGCACACATACATGCTCTCACCCAGACACGTGCTGAATCGCCCCTCCCTCACTGTGACCCGGGCACCCCTCACCCTAGTGAGGCAATGGAAACAGCTTATGCGCAACGCATTCCAAAAAGTTTCCTTCTCTCTGGGGCCTCAGTCCCAGGCAAAGAGGGAGTGGGGGTGGAGTGGGTGCAGGGCCTCCTCCTCCAAGTCGTAGGCTCCCCATTATTTCTATTAAGGTGTTCAGGGTTTCCTACCCGGCCCTTCTTCACTTCCCATCTCAGACTGAAGAGGGGCATACCCGTGACCCCTTCTTTCTCCTTTGGGGAACGGTGGGGAGGGGTGGGGAAGGGAAGAGGAGCACATTTCAGGGAAGGCCCTGCTAGATGCTGGCTGGCCGCCTGCTCAGCCATCCCTGACCCTCATCAGCCCGCAGCAGCGGATGCCGCAGTCAGAGGTTTCCTTCCTGGCGCCCCCTTTTCCCTCTGACTCTGCGGTGACCGCAGGAATAGCTGGGAGGGGTAGCCCAGCCCAAGCCCGGGGCGGGTAGGGGCGGGTGGGGAAGGACTCCCAGGTCAAGGGCAGCCCTTGGGCCAGGCACCCATGACTGGCCATGCTTGAGGAATGCTGTTGGAATGATGTGAGATAAGTTGACGTGGTCAGTGTTAAAATTCCTCCGTTGCAGATGAGGAAACTGAGGTTCAGAGAAGGGTAAAGGCTTTCCCTTGCAAAAGAGTCACAGGGATAGAATTTGAACCAAGTCTGTCAGCCACAAGCCTCCCAAAGCAAGACCTCTCTAGGCTCCAAACACTCACCAACGGTTACAGTTGTCCCAGTAGGTTCCCAAGACTGGATAGATGCGACCTCCATGCATACATCCTGCTGGAAGGAAAGAGAATGAAACTAGAGCCAGAGAGGATGGGCTGATTGGTCAGATCCTCAGAGGTCAGGTACCTTGAGGTCAGGAACGTTTCCAAGCTCACCAATCTCTCTCTCTCTGACACACACACACACACACACACACACACACACACACACGCCAGCTGTCACTGAAATGAAAGCCAAACTATAACTGAAGACATGTCCTGCAGGGTCACACACCAACTGCGACTTGGGAAGTTCTTCAGTGATTCCAACCTGGATCCCTCTCACTTTACTTGGATGCAGCCACAACATTCCCGGGATTCTTTGCCATTTAAATAAGTTAGGGTTAGGCCCAGAGTAGGTAAGCGACTGCCTTAAGACAACACAGCACTCTGAGATGACAGCTCAGGTATGCAGTCTGCCGGCCCAAGCAGCGTGGAACTGTGGGAAGGAATGCAAGTGATTCTCCTATTGGACAGGGGCAAGTGCATGCAAAAGGATGACAGCGAGGCTGAAAGCAGGAACAGAAATGACCCATCTCCCAGGCATGAGCAGCAGAAAAATGTCTAAGATGAGCCTCATCACCCCATGTGTGCCTTATCAGCCCAAGAGTGAGTCAGCAGGTGCGGCCAGCACCTTCCGTGTCTGCAGTGGAGACAGGATTGGGAGAAAATGTGGGAGGCTGCCCTTTCTTTGGGCCAACTTAGAATTCTAACCAAGGAGCTTCTTCCATTCTTGCTGGAGAGAGTCAAGTTAGACCACAGCAGAGACTTCCCAGAGGGGCAGGGAAGGGTCCCAGATTCTACAGAGCCTCCCCTGGAAATGTCAGTGCATCCAGCTTTGCTCCTGAGCCTGGGGTGGACAAAGCGACCCGCCCTCCTGGCCATCTTGGTGCCCACCTTGGATTGGGGGAAAAGGGGGTGGCACGCCGAGGCAGAAGTCCCAGAAGTCAGGGCAGCAGTCGGAGACCGTGCGGTTGCAGAAGAGGTCACAGTAACAGATGGTGCCCAGGTAGGGCAGGGCACAGTCGTCGGCACGGCCACGGCAGCACAGGTCCTGCTCCTGGCAGTACCGGCCTCCCGCGTCCCGGATGCCCCGCAGGTGCAGACCTGGTGCTAGCTCCCGGCGCCCACGACCCTTCTGGGCACCCAGAGCCACGTGGCCAGTCAGCAGCAGCAACAGCAGTAGCCCCAGTGGACATCGCCACATGGCGGCTCCTGGGCCCTGGGGGGCAGAGATGGTGGGCAGCAGAGACTCCCTGGCATACCAGAGACAGGTCTCCCAGTTTCCTGGAGCTGTGAGTTCAAGAGTGGCCAGCAGGGAGGGAAATCCCGATTCCTGAATCCCCAGGCAGGACATGGGCTTCTTCTCCTCAAGCCCCCAGGAGCCTAAGTGGGCCCTGGCAACAGGGGGATGGGGACTGGGCAGAAACGGAGCCCCTCCCTGACCTAGGCAGGGACCTTCAGGGACAAGGAAATGAGGGGTGGTGGCATTCTTGGTGCTCCTACCCAGCACTCATCCTGTGGACCCAAGGTCTTCTCTCCCGTCCTGGGCCCCTCTGCCCTCCAGCAGACACATCCCTGAACTGGGTCCTTGACTTTGTGCTCTCCTGTCTCCTCCTGTCTTCTGGGTCCCCCTCTTTTCTGCTCCTGTGTCCCTCTGTTCCCCTCCACTGTCCCACTTTCTGCCATCTGTCTTGGTTCCTCCGCCTGCCCCCTCCTCCTGTTTCTTCCCGGTCTACACCTTCCGCCCTCTGAGCAGGGGAGCGTCCCTACCTGGTGAGGGTGTGGGCTGGGGCCCAGGCTGCCCCGCGCGCCTCCGCCTCCTGGCTCTGCGACCGCCGGACACTCAAAGTCAAGAGAGGAGCGCGGGGCGGGGCGCGTTTTGTACCGCCCATGCTCTGCACCGCCCTGGCGGCGGGAGGGCGGGGCCGGCTGGCTTGTACCTGGAGTCACTACCCCACCGCTCGGGACTGGAGCTGTGGGCTTGCAGGGTGGAGAGACGACAAGCACGCGATTGTCCTGGCTGGGTCTCCTGTGGTGGAAGCCGTTCCCTTAGGGGAGCCCCAAGCAGGAAGGATTGTGGTCTAATACCGGGAAGGACTTCCCAGTGGGCGTCCCTGGGGGGCTGAGGGGCTCTGGTGAAGGCGAGACGTGGGCAGCCGAGCTCCGAGTTATGGACACAAGTTTGGAAAAGGATGGGGAAGGCATGTGAGGCAAAATTCTCGAAGCCTCCCCTGACCTCTCAGTAATAAAAACAGCCACGCACACCCCTCTCCATGGTGCCCCCCAGGCTTGGGTGCCACCCCAGCTCCTAGGAATGATTGGAATTCCAGGAGTGTGATCCTTAGGTGCCCTGGGCGGCTCACCTCGGGGAGGTGGGCATGGTGTGGGGGTGGCCCCCCGCCCAGCACCTCCCCCTCTAGCAAACCAAGGGTGTCCTGCTTAGCACCTGTACCCCTCCAGGGACCCAAAGGGAAGGGCCCCGCCAGCTGGCACAGCCTGCAGAGCCCCTCCTTCCTGCCCCAGGCATAAACCTCTCTTTGCCCAGGCTGGCCTGGGACCCAAACAATGGTGCTTCTGTCCCACCAGGTCTGCCATCACCTTTTACCTCCTCATTATGCAATGCCCTCTCTTCCAACAGGTTGGGCCCAGGCCAGAGGTCTCTACCTGCAAAGAGGATAAAAGAGACGATACCTGGACAAACCCTCCCAGGCCCAGGCCTGAGCCTCACATGCTGGTCCCTGGGGAGGCATCGGGGACTCCCTTGCCCTCCCACTGACCTCCCTGCATCCCTCCCCAAACCTAGGGGCATCTTCAGCTGGCCAGCCCCTGGGGGAAGGAAGAGAGCTGAGGACCATGGGCGCCTGTGGCTGAGTTACCCCTGCCATGGACCACTGGGTGATGAGTCACCAAGGGGGTCCTGCCCTAATGGTGGGGGTGGAGGGATGATGTCCTGGGGCCCTAAGCACTGGCACTGACACACCCAGGAGCTGTCCATCTGCTCCCTGCAGGGACTTGGGAGGACAAAGCCCAGGTTGGAAACTGAGGCTCAGAAGAACACACTTGCCTGAGGTCATGCAGCCAGAACACAAGTTCCCTGCCTGCCACCAGCCCACTCCTTTACTCCTAGTCACCAGCTACAGGTCTCAACACGCTCCTGGTTGGGAATTCCCTTTTCCTATCTAATCTTCACTGATCTTACTGCAAGACGGGCCCCTTGGCATTGGTAAATGTCATATCCTCAGGGTGAGAGATGAAGGCTGCTTTCTTTCAGAAGAGCTTACGCCCAGGGTGCCTACTTTTATGGGTCAGTTTCATGGTTCTGGGGCTGGGGGCTGGCTCAGGGACATCTGATCTATCTTTTGCCCAAAATCACAGCCCATAGGTTACCCTCGTGAGTCTGGGTGTGTTGTCTGTGTGTGCATGCATGCACGTGGATATCGAGTAGTGGAGTTTGTGGGGTGTTTCTGCTTCTGCTTGAGTCTGTCAGTCCACATCGGGTCATCTGTGTTTCTTTCGTTTTGTTTTGTTCTAAGACAAGGTCTCATTTTGCTACCCAGGCTGGAGTGCAGCGGCACGATCTCGAATCACTGCAGCTTTGATCTCCTTGGCTCAAGCAATCCTCTCGCCTCAGCTTCCTGAGTAGCTGGAACTACAGATGCACAAGGCGTGCGCCGCCATCCCTAGCTAAATTTTTTTGTATTTGTACTAGAGGTGGGATTTCACCATGTTGCCCAGGCTGGTCTCAAACTCCTAAGCTCAAGCAATTCATCTGCCTTGGCCTCCTGAAGTGTGTTTACCTGTCTGTCTGCTATGTGCCTGTGTATCTGTGAGTATCTGTATTTTGGCTATCTGCCTGTCGTTGTCTGACTGTGTCTGCTTGTCTGTCCATTTACCTGTCCATCTGCTATGTACCGGTGCATCCGTGTGTGTGTATCTGTCTCTGTGTCCATCACAGTGTGTCTGTCTGCCAGTGTGTGTGATTTGCCTGTATTTGTGCACTTGTTGGCTTGTAGGCCTGTGTGTGTGTCCTGTCTGTGTCTGCCTGTCTATGAGGTGTCTGTGTATCTGTGTGGGTGTCTGCCTGTGTCTGTGTGGGGATTGTGGCCATCTGCCTGTCCTTGTCTGTCTGTCTGTGTGTAAGAGGCAGGGACACAGAGCAGGGTATGAGAACAGAGCCAGAGCCTCCCCGCTATCACTGAGCTTGGCACAGAGCCCGCCCCAGTGGAATTTCGTGACTCACTAGGTTCCTCAGCCAAGGAGGAAAGGGCAGGACCGGGGGTGCTGGACACCCCCACTTTCCTTTTCCATGACCCTTTGCCTCCTGGTGACTCATTCTGTGACTTATTCTTTTTTTTTTTCCACACTGTCCCCCAGGCTGGAGTGTAGTGGTGTGATCTTGGCTCACTTCAACCACTGCCTCCTGGGTTCAAGTGATTCTCCTGCCTCAGCCTCCCAAGTAGCTGGGATTACAGGCACATGCCAACACACCCAGCTAATTTTTAGTATTTTTAGTAGAGATGGGGTTTCACCATGTTGGCCAGGCTGGTCACAAACTCCTGACTTCGTGATCCATCCACCTTGGCCTCCCAAAGTGCTGGGATTACAGATGTGAGCCACTGCACCCGGTTCTCTGAATTATCTTTGACCAAAGCGGGGCCTTGTCCAAGGGCCTGGGACAGAGCAACAGGAGAGGAGACACCAGTGAGACCTTCCCCTCTGAGCCCTTCAGCCTTCCCAAAAGGCAGGTAGCCTGGGTCCCCGTGGTGGTTCTGTCCTCCCTTACTCTGGACCCCCGCAGCATGGCCTTTCTCTGGGCATTGGTACTAATCTGTATCCAGATGCTCCCTGGAGGCCTTCTTGTGCTTTCTTACTTCTACAGAGGAAGGCGAAGCCAGAAAGGGGCAGTGACATGCCTAAGGACACACAGCAGAGCAGAAGCCCAGGCCTCCTCTCTTTAGAGTTCCAGAGCTCCCTGCACCGCACAACCTTCACAGCTGCCCCAAGTGCTCAGAATCAGCCATTCTCCTCTGCGGGCTGAGCAGGGCCTTCTGGGAAGACAAAGACCTGTTGTCTGCTCAGCCCAGGTCCCTAGCTGGGGACCTGATACTTGAGGCCTAGGAGTTCAGATGCTTGGGGCCCAAATGGTACCCCAGCCAAGGCTTGGGGCTCTTTGTGGCTCCCTGTGGTCAGTGGGACATGTCCAGAGCTCAGGGCAGTGCTCCCTGGGACTGAGTCTGAGATCTAGGCCAGGCCTAATAGTGTAGCATGTTGGGCCATGTTGTGATATGTTGGGGCTTCCCAGGGCTGATGGACCGTTTTGTAGGAAGACCCCACGGAGGGCTGCGTGACAGTCAAAGTGTGGTGCTGTCATAGACGCTGGAGCTTGCTGCACAGAAAGCTCCAGGCCATGTGGGAGCGTGCTGTGCCATGCAATGGCATGCTTTACTGTTTCATTTTCTCATTCATTCAACAAATATTTGTTGAGCATTTACAATATGCCAGGTTCTGTGCTAGGTGGTGAGTGTACACTGTTGAACCAAACAGCTGCAGTTCTGCTATTGTGGAGTTTGCAATCTAATGGGAAGAGAGGCCGGGCATGGGGGCTCACGCCTATAATCCCAGCAGTTTGGGAGGCCAAGGCAGGTGGATTGCTTCACTCAGGGGTTTGAGATCAGCCTGGGCAACATGGTGTAACCCTGTCTCTACCAAAAATTCAAAAATTAGCTGGGCATGGTGGCACGCATCTGTGGCCCCAGCTACTCAGGAGGCTGAGGTGGGAGGATCGCTTGAGCCCAGGAGGCAGAGGTGGTAGTGTGAGCTGAGAAGGTGCCACTGCACTCCAGCCTGGGTGACAAAGTGAGACCCCATCTCAAATAATGATGATGACGATAATAATAATAATGGGAAGATAGACAAATAAATAAGCAACAGCCCCCCCCCAAAAAAGATCAAGAAGTCATTCCAAAACGTGGAGTGTTATGAACACATGCACATAGCATCAGAACCTAGAGACCGCCAAGGCGGTCTCTAATATGATGTCTGAGCTGACAGCTGAGGGATGAGAAGAAGGCAGCCTCTCCCATCGCCCAGCAGAGGCGTCCTAGGAACTGGATCAGCATGAGCAAAAGCTCTGAGGCCAGGCACAAGGGGTCCACTTGAGAAGTGAGCCCTGAGCAGCCGGCGTGCAGCGAGCGAGGCACACAGAGGAGCAGGAAGGGGCTGGGAGGAGGCGGGGCCAGCTCAGCCAGGACAGGCTGTGGGAAGGGGCTTGAATTGCCTTCTGACCACTGAGGAGATGGAAGCATGAGAGTAAAATCACCTGATTTGCATGTGCAAAAGCCCACTCTGGCTGCTCTATAGAGAACAGATGATTGCTGGGTAAAAGTAGATTTAGAGAGGTCAGATGGAGGTTAGGCACCTGCCCTGTATGGTAGACAGCATGCCGCCAGACTCACAAAAGCCCTATTATCTCCATTTCACAGACGCGCAAGTCAAGACGCAGAAAGACTCTCTGGCTTGCCCCAGGTCACACAGCTGTTAGGAGCAGGGCGGTGCCCTGGTGCTCAAGCCCTGAGGCCCCAACACACTGCCTCTGCAGCGGCCACAGCTGTCCAAAAACTAAGTTGACTCTCACACTTGGTAGTGTGTGTGGTCATTCCCTGTGGATATAAGTGGGGAAACGCCGAAGACAAAAGACAGCTTTCCCGTTTCTGTCATATTTCTGTATCCTGGGTGTTTGGAGCCAGTTGAGCTCAAAGGGCCCCTGAGTGCTGTTTCCTTGTGATATTTGGGGGTTAACAGCTTCCCCTCATCTCTTAATTATCTGCCCTCCTTCACTTCAGTTGCACATTCGTTAAAGAATGCTCTCCCAGGAAAACAGCTTGGTGTTACCACCCGCAAACATCTTAGAAAACGAACGCCATCCTTGAGTGCCTGTTTACAGAAACACTTTTACATCTCACTTGACATTTCCGGCGAATCTGGATCCTTCCAGCCAGGAATATTAATATATAGGTCTTGAAAAGTGCAAGCGGCTCCTCCACGGCTGCAAGCACATTTCACCTCTTCCTTTTGGATCCCCAAGCAGACAGTGATAAGACTCCAATAGCTGAGCAAATACCGACCCAACAGGAAGAATCACTTTGAAGAGCCTGGTTCTCGGGGTCAAATACTGTGGTGTGGCCTTTTGGTTGTAATGAGTTGAATGGAGGCCTCAAAAAGGGTATGTCCATGTTCTAATCCCTGGAACCTGTGAATGTGACCTTATGTGGAACAAGAGTCCTGGCAGATGTGGTTAAGTGATGGATTTTGAGATAAGGAGATCGTTCTAGGCTATCTGGGTGGACCCTAAATCCGTTGACAGTATCCTTATGAGAGACCCCAGAGGCTAAAGACAGAAGAGGAAGAGGCAATGTGGCCCCAGAGGCCGAGATCAGAGCTCTGTGGCCACAATTCAGGGAACACCTGGAGCCACCAGAAGCTGAAGGAGGCAGGGGACAGATTCTCCCTGATCCTCTGCATATCCCAGAGGGAGGACTGCCTGGCCAGCACCTTGGTTTTGGACTTCTGACCGCCAGAACTGAGAAAACAAACTTCTGCTGTGTTAAGCAGCCAAGTCTGTGGCAGTTCATCATAGCAGCCCTGGGAGAGAAATACAGTGGGCTTCCAGCTGAAGGGGGATCCATGAGGCCTGAGCTCCATCTGCCGATGGGAATCGCCAAACCCAAGGCTGTGTGCAGGTGAAGCCAGCACAAGCAGCTCATGCTGGCAAAAGCAGACCAAACCAGCTCAGGCAATATCAAGTCATCTTCAAGTGGTTCACAGATTAGCTGGTATTGGGGTTAAGAGCCGGGTTTAAGGAGGTTTCTCACTCAGTAGCCAGGTAAAGCAGGTTCTAGCTCCGGCTCCACCGCTCAGCAACTGGGGAAACTGGGGTAAGCTTCTTACACGCTCCGTGCCTCAGTTTCTTCATGTGTAAAATGAGGACACTAATAACAGTCCCTACCTGCAAGGCGGTTGTGAAGATGGTACGAATTCATATACGTAGGGCACTTGAAACTGACAATACTGACATACCACGAGTACAAAATAAGTGTCTGCCATAATTAAGCTAACCCAAATTAAAACAGACACAGATGATTTGGAATAGTCAAGTAGACTCAGATCACCAGTTAAAACTAGCTGAGACCAGTGTGAACCAGCCCAATCCTTTTGGGCCAAGCTGTACTAAAACCAGATTAAATCAGTCAAAACAGGATTAGAATAGTCAGTCTGGAATCTCTACACGCACGCCTGCACATTTGAGGGGTCTCTCTCCACCCTCTCTGTACATCAGATTGAATAGTAACAAACAGCCCCAAATCTCCCAAGAACAAACAAAACAGACAGGCAGAGGGTCACTGATGTCCCCAACTAAGACACGCAGACATTTCCCTGTCGGAAACGTGCTCAAATTCTTTATGGCAGGTCAAGGCTCAAATATCAGAAACCAACTTCACACTAAATAAACAAGAGACAGGATCTATGGTCCAGGATCCCAAGGCGCCCATGAAACCCATGGGTAGGAAGTGCAGCTGGAGCCTGTGAGTGTCTGGAAGGCTATCAGAGCTCAAGGGCAATCTCTCTGGCCCAGGAAGGGGAATTAACTCCCTCAAGGTCAGGAGCTCCATGAGCAGCAGGCTGGTAGGGAGGTGGGAACTGAAGGTGACAGGCTGGAAGTCAAGCTGTTGGGGGCAGCTTGCACCAGTGAACACAAGAGCCCCAACTTGTGGGCACTTGGAAGTCCTAGCTGTTCCCTGGCTCTACCCTGACCCCTGGGGTGCCCGCTTCTGAGAACACCAGTAATGCATTTTCGTCACTCTATGCTTCCTGGCAGAAGCAGGCCTGCAAAGGGGCCAGAAGACACCTGGCTGGGTGGGCAGCAGCTCCTCCATAGTAACATCAGAGCCTGGGAAGATAAGGAGAATCCCAGGGGAGGGACAGAGTTCCCCTGTGTCACCACATGGCTACTTGGACATGAATGGACGTGGGCAGAGAGAGGCATGCGGGTCAAGGGCCTGGCAGGGAGTCAGGAGTCCTCAGTGCCAGTCCTGGCTCTGCCGCTGACATGCCACGTGACCTTGAGCAAGTCGCCACCCCATCTGGGCTTTGCTAACTCATATCCAGAATGAGAAGGTATCCTCCATGGTCACTGGAGGTTTTAAATCATGTAAGTGAGAGACAGCTCATTCAGCCCAACCCTCTGCAACTAAAGGAATGGAGACAGCGAGGGGAGGAATCGGGCCACAGTGGTGAGGGGGAGGCAAAGGGAACTATCCCCACCACTGATTAGCCAGCTCCTTGTGCTTGATAAACTCCCTCTTGGTGGAATGGGCTTTCTCACATCCAGCAACACAAATGCTGTGAGCCATCTGCTACAGGCTGGGCATCTTCTCTGGGCTGGGCCCTTGACATGGGCTATCTCATTTACCCCCTAACAACCCTACGAGGTATTATCCTCCCCACTTCACATGTGGGAAAACCAGACAGAAGACTTACTCAGACACAGCTATCTGAACGCTTGTTTCCAGTTCCCCTGGGGCAGCAGGGAAAGCAAGGTGGGGGGAAGCCAGTCGTCGAGATTTCACGCGGAATGTTCCCCAG
Organism: Cebus imitator; assembly: GCF_001604975.1. Lineage (NCBI taxonomy): Eukaryota > Metazoa > Chordata > Mammalia > Primates > Cebidae > Cebus > Cebus imitator. The sequence goes on along the minus strand of NW_016107366.1, from coordinate 9,129,437 downwards.
AATCAACCTGTGGGGGGAGAAGGCAAAGGAACCGGTTCAGGCCCGGGAGGAAGCGGGGAGGAGGACAGAGTCCTGTTGACTTCAAAAACATCCATTTTTATTTGATTTTTAATTCATTAGTCACCACTTTTTATTAGCATCTCATGTATTCTTTCACAGTTTCTTTTCGCAAGTACAAAAATGATGATTTTTTTCTTTCTTTCTTTTTCTTCTTTGAGACAAGGTCTCACTCTGTCACCCAGGCTGTAGTGCAATGTTGCAATCTCGGCTCACTGCAACTTCCGCCTCCTGGGTTCAAGCGATTCTCTGCCTCCGCCTCCTGAGTAGCTGGAATTACAGGCATGCACTATGATGGCTAATTTTTGTATTTTAATAGAGACAAGGTTTTGCTATGTTGGCCAGGCTGGTCTCGAACTCCTGGTCTCAAGTCATCCACCCGCTTCGGTCTCCCAGAGTGCTGTGCTTACAGGCGTGGGCCACCGCGCCCAGCCAAAAGTGATGACATATTCTTAATGCCCATTACAACAACATAAAAGGTAACAATCTGCCCACACCATGCTGTAACTTGCTTTTTCTTTTTTTTAAACTAATCACACATCTTAGAGATCTTTATCAGTAATTAGAGAGCAAGCTTCCTGGATCTTTTATGTCACTGCAAAATATTCTATTATTAGAGTAAAATAATTCAATTTACCAGTTCCCTATTGTAAACCTTCGTTTCTGTTTTTTTCCCTATTTTTTCTTATCACAAACAGTGCTGCAATAAGTAATTGTGCATATGCACTGTTTCATATGTGTGCAGGTGTACCTGAGGACAAATTCCAAGAAATGAATTGCTGGGTTAAGAGTATCTTGTTGCGGGTTTTTTTTTTTTTTTTTTTTTTTTTTTTTTTTTTTTTTTGAGACGGAGTTTTTGCTCTGTTGCCCAGGCTGGGGTTCAGTGGTATGATCATGATGCAATGCAGCCTTAACCTCCTAGGCGCAAGCAATCCTCCCACCTCAGCCTCCCAAGTAGCTGGGACTACAGGCATGTGCCACCACACCTGGTTAATATTTTCAACATAGCAGAGTTTCGTCATGTTGCCCAAGCTGGTCTTGACCTCCTGGGCTCAAGCAGTCCTCCAGCCTCAGCATCCCAAAGTGCTGGGATCACAGGAAGGTGCCACCGTGCCTGGCAGGTTGAAAGTATTGTATGAGTCTTCTATTGCTGCGTACCAGATTATCACAAACACAGCAGTTTAAAACAACACCCATCGATTACCTCACAGTCTCACCTGAACTGGGTGCTCAGTTCAGGGTGAAACCAAGGTGGCAGCCAGACTTGGTTCTCTTTTGGAAGCTCTGGGGGGAAAATCTGCTTCCAAGGTCACTCTTGTTGGCAGAATTTGGTTCCTTATGGTCGTAGAACTGAGTCTCTGGTTTCTTGCAGGCTTCAAGCAGGGGCCTCCCCGGACTCCTGAAGGACACTCACAGTCCTTACCATGCCACTTCCTCCAACAGCAAGCCAAGAATGGCCCAACGGATCTTTCTCATGCTTCGAATCTCTGACGAATTTCTCTTGCCAGAGAAAGCTTGCTGCTTTCCAAGGGCTCACCCAATCAGATCAGTCCAAGGGCGATCTCCCTATCATTAAGTTAACTGACTTGGAACCTGAGTTAATCTGCAAAATCCCTTTTGCCATATAATGGAATACGATCATTTCATTCACATGCTCATCTTAGTCACAGGCCCCAAACACGTACAACGGCAGGGGACCACAGAAAAGCAAGGGCCAGTGAGGGTCACCTTAGAATTCTGCCTAAAACAGGTGTTTTGTTTTGTAATTTGGGTCAATGTTGCCAGGTTGCCCCTGGTTGGGATTGCGCAGAGGTAACGCTCCTCCTCCAGCGAAAGTACCCATGCTGCTTTTCCATGGTGCTGCCTAGAGAATGTTATCAAATCGTTGGATTTCTGCCAATCTGATAGGTGAAAAATGGAATCTCAATTGTATTTTAAAATTGTGATATTGTCTTATGAATAAGGCTGAGCATTTCTTCAAAAGCAAAAGAGTCATTTATATATATATATTTTTTTATGGCTTCTGGTTTTGAGGCATAGAAAAGTCTTCCTAGATCTAAAGTTAATCAGAAACTCTCCTATGTTTTCTTTTTAAAATTTTACTTTAAGTCCTGGGATACATGTGCTGAACGTGCAGGTTTGTTACATAGGTATACATGTGCCATGGTAGTTTGCTGCACACATCAACCCGTTATCTCCACATGCATTAGGTATTTGTCCTAATGCTTCCCCTTCCCGTTCCCCTGACAGACCCCGGTGTGTGATGTTCCCCTCCCTGTGTCCATGTGTTCTCATTGTTCAGCTCCCACTTATGAGTGAATACATGTGATGTTTGGTTTTCTAATCCTGTGTTAGTTTGCTGAGGATGATGGTTTTCAGCTTCATCCATGTCGTTGCAAAGGGCATGAACTCATCCTTTTTTATGGCTGCATAGTATTCCATGGTGTATATGTGCCACATTTTCTTTATCTAGTCTGTCATTGATGGGCCTTTGGGTTGGTTCCAAGTCTTTGCTATTGTAAATAGGGCTGCAATAACCATACATGTGCATGTGTCTTTATAGTAGAATGATTTATAATCCTTTGGGTATATACCCAGTAATGGGATTGCTGAGTCAAATGGTATTTCTAGTTCTATATCCTGCAGGAATCATCGCACTGTCTTCCATAATGGTTGAGCTAATTTACATTCCCACCAACAGTGTAAAAGTGGTTCTATTTCTCCATATCCTCGCCAGCATCTGTTGTTTCTAGACTTTTTAATGATCGTCATTCTAACTGGCATGAAATGGTATCTCATTGTGGTTTTGATTTGCATTTCTCACCTTGCTGCAACCTCTGCATCCGGGGTTCAAGTGATTCTCCTGCCTCAGCTTCCAGAGTAGCTGGGATTATAGGTGCACGCCACCAAGCCAGGCTAATTTTGGTATTTTTAGTAAAAATGGAGTTTCACCATGTTGGCCAGGCTGGTCTCAAACTCCTGACCTCAAATGATCTGCCCATCGCAGCCTCCCAAAGTGTTGGGATTACAGGTGTGAGCCACCGCGCCTGGCCATCTCCTGTGTTTTCTTCTGGGGCTTTTATACTTTCATTTTTTAAAAAATCCACAGTTTCATGGAGCTGGAGGCTTCCCTTGTCATTTTCTCATCAGTGAGTGCAAAGCTGGATCCCAAAAGGCTTGGAGTCCAGGGGAGAGAAATAAGCTGCTACGGTGGACTCTGTTTAGCGCCGGCTCTGACCTCCGTCAGCCCTGCCCGGAATCCCAGCCAGCAGATCTTCTTCCAGCTTCCTTTTCCCCAGCACTCCTTGTCTTCTGGGCTGGCACAGGGGTCCAGGGTTGATGGGGACCCTAGCTGCCTGCAGAGCTTCCAGTCTGGTGGGTGATACAAGCACATGGCCAGACCTGAATCCAAGCCATGAGAGAGATTCAGAGCCTGGGCTGGGAGCAGGAGAGGGAGAGGGGTGCTGATGGGGGTGGACAGGAGGCTCCAGGGAGGAGGTGGCATCTGAGCTGAGCCTTAAGAATGAGGGGAAATGGAATGGCAGTGATGAGAAAGGGGAGGCACTTCAGTGTAGGGAACAGCAGGAGCAAAGCCAGGGAGGTGGGAAATCAGCCAGATCCTGGCCTGGAGAGGGTTTAGTGGACCGTGGGTCCTCAATGGCAGAGACACGACATGACTTACCTCTGCGCCCCATCCTCTGTGCCACAGACAGCATCCGCCAGAGTTGGACAAATGAAGCAGAAGGGACAGGGGCTTGGAATACTAGGCTGCATCATTTTCTCTTTACTCTGACTGTGAGAAGCAAAGACCTCCATGAAGAAAGAAGCCCTTGGCTGTGCCAGCATTTTACAATCTGGGCACTCTCTGCACACCACTGCCCCCTTATGGCTGATCTAGGAATTCTCTATGACTGACTCCCGGTGTCAGGTCTAAATCCCAGACTGAAGGTGAGGAGGCTGAGTGAGTCTTAGAGATTAGAAATGAAATCCTGGTCGGAGAACATCTGAGTCCAAAGCGCCCTCAGAGACCGTCTGACTTTTTCATTACATATGAAGAAATCAAGAGGGTACTGCCAGGGAGTGGGGAAGGGAACACTGAATTTGGTGTAAAATGGCTCTCATCTTGCAGCCTGGCTCTATTTCTTACTGGTTGTAAGGCCCTACCTAGGCAAGTGGCCTCACCTCTCTAAGCCACAGTTTCCATCTCTGTCAAATGAAGTCTGCCCTCTGGCCGACTTCTCTTTTCTGGAAATGCCGGGCCACGTTCCTCAGATCAATTCTAATGAAAACAACAAAGGCTGGGCGCGGTGGCTCACACCTGTGATCCCAGCACTTTGGGAGACCAAGGTGGGCGGATCACCTGAGGTCAAAAGTTCAGGAGTTTAAGACCAGCCTGTCCAACACGGGGAAACCCAGTCTCTATGAAAAATACAAAAATTAGCCGGGCGTGGTGGCACGTGCTTGTAATTCCAGCTACTCAGGAGGCCAAAGCACAAGAATCACTTGAACATGGGAGGCGGAAGTTGCAGTGAGCCGAGATCGCGCCACTGCACTCCAGCCTGGGTACCAGAGCAAGACACAGTCTCAAAAAAAAAAACGAAAGAAAGAAAAGAAAACTAAAAACACTGACATATTGGTATAACCATAGGGTAAGGTGTTACCAGAACAAAGCTAAAGGGAAAACAGAAACTTAGACAGATAAACCATGCGGGAAACTCACTTTTACTCTGAGGGCACTTCTGATTTGCACCAGTTTGAACTGTTGTTTTGATAACTCCTCTGGGCAAGGGACACAAATAAAAGTCCAGAGCACATGGTGGAAGATCAAATAGAGGACCCTCCTCCAAATTAGTCGGGATCCCAAAGAGCCATACTCTCTGAAGTAAACCAGCCTCAGTATGGACTTGTCAGAGGCGTTTGAACCAGAGCAACTCCATCTTGAATAGGGGCTAGGTAAAATAAGGTTGAGACCTACTGGGCTGCATTCCCAGGAGGTTAGGCATTCTTCGTCACAGGGTGAGATAGGAGGTCAGCACGAGACACGGGTCATAAAGACCTTGCTGATAAAACAGGTTGCAGTAAAGAAGTTGGCCAAAATCCACCAAAACCAACATGGCAATGAGAGTGTCCTCTGGTCATCCTCATTGCTCACTATATGATAATTATAATACATTAGCATGCTAAAAGACACTCCCACCAGCACCATGACAGCTTACAATGCCATGGCAACATCCGAAATTTACCCTATAGGGTCTGAAAATGGGAGAAGCCTTCCCCTTTCCCTGGAAATTCATACATAATCTACCCCTTGTTTAGCGTATAATCAAGAAATAACCATAAAAATGGACAACCAGAGGTCCATGCTGCTGCTCTACCCAGCCATTCTTTCATTCCTTTACTCTCCTAATAAACCTGCTTTCACTTTGTGGACTCGCCCCGATTTCTTTCTTGCACCGGATCTAAAAACGCTCTCTTGGGATCTGGACTGGGACCCCTTCTGGGTAGCAGACTTGTAGCTCTGTCTCCTGGGTGGTCAGTAACCTCAAGCCTTGAACTTAGATTGAGGTGACTGCGACTATTTGTGCCAAAGGCTTCTGGAAGAAGCAAATTAAAATCTTCTCTGCGAGGAGGTCCTTCAGTCAAGCTCCAAATTAGTCACACAAAGAAATGTTGAAGTACCCTGGCCAGCACACAGTAAAAGATAATTAGGGCTGGGCGAGGCAGCTCATACCTGTAATCCCAGCACTTTGGGAGGCTAAGGCAGGTGGATCATGTGAGGTCAGGAGTTCAAGACCAGCCTGGCCAACATGGTGAAACCCCATCTCTACTAAAAATACACAAAAAAATTAGCCAAGTGTGGTGGCGGTCACCTGTAGTCCCAGCTACTCAGGATGCTTAAGAATTAAGGTAAGACAAAGACATTTTTATACAAAGAAAAGCCTGAGAAAGTGCGTTGCTGACGGACCTTAATATTGTTACAAGAAGTATTAAAGGAAATTCTTCTGGAACCTCCCCTCCTGGGTTCAAGCGATTCTCCTGCCTCAGCCTCCCAAGTAGCTGGAATTACCAGGCACGCGCTGCCACCCCCAGCTAATTTTTGTGTTTTCTGTCTGTACTTACTCTACAGAGTAAGTAAAATGATTTCAGATAAAGCACAAACTTTACAAAGCCTGGCATGGTGGCACATACCTGTGATCCCAGCTACTTCTAGGGCTGAGGTGGGAGGATCACTTGAGGCCAGGAACTCAAGACCAGCCTAAGCAACATAGCAAGAGCCTGGTTGCTTAAAAAAAAATTGTCAGAACAGAGGGGAATAATTTTTTTTAAAAACGCAAATATTCTGGAAGTAATAGAGGGCACCCAAAAGGACAAATATATGGATATAAAGGAAATAATTAACTAATAAAACAATAGGAATGTCTTATAGGGTTTATAACATGTATAGAAGTAAAATACACAATAGTAACGCATAGGGTAGAAGGCAAGTAAATGGAGTTGAATCGTTGTAAAGTTCTTGCATTGTTTTTTTTTTTTTTTTTTTTTTTTTTGTCTCACAGTCAGGCAGGCTGGAGTGCAGTGGCCCGAGCTCAGCTCACTGCAACTTCTTCCTCTTAGGTTCAAGCGAGGACGTCCAGCTAATTTTCATATTTTTAGTAGAAACGGGGTTTCACCATGTTGGCCAGGCTGGTCTTAAGCTCCTGACCTCAAGTGATATGCCCACCTCAGACTCCCAAAATCCAAAGTGCTGGGATTATAGGTGTGAGCCACCACGCCCGGCCAGGTCTTGCATTGTTAAAACTGTGGGAAACATTAATTTAATACGACAATGTATCTATAATAGGTCAAAGATGCATATTTAAATATCTAGAGTTAAAAGTTTTCGTAAAAGTGTATGAATAGAACCTAATAGAGGAAAAACTGAAATAGTGAAAACAACTTGATTATCCAAAAGAAGAAAATAATGAAGGAATAAATGAACAAAGAACAAGTGAGACAGAAAAACAAACAGCAAAATGGTAGCTCTAAATTCAACGATATCAGTAATTACATTAAATATACATGATTTAAACAAACTGAAAGATATTGTTAGAATGGATTTTTTAAAAACCCCAGTTACATTTATTATTATTCCTGTCTCTTCTGACAATTACGTTTTATTTTAAAAAAAACACAATTTTGCCTGGTGTGGTGGCTCACGCCTGTAATCCCAGTACTTTGGGAGGCCAAGGCGGGTGGATCACCTGAGGTCAGAAGTTCAAGACCAGTCTGACCAATATGGTGAAACCCCGTCTCTTTTAAAAAACAAAACAAAACAAAAAACACAATTTTAGCCAGTTGCAGTGGCTCACACCTGTAATCCCAACACCTTGGGAGGTCAAGACTGGTGGATCACCTGAGGTCAGGAGTTCAAGACCAGCCTGGCCAACACGGTGAAACCCTGTCTCTAAAAAAATAAAAATAAGCACCCCCCACCCCATAATTTTAATGTAGAAACACAGAAAGGTAAAACAAAAAGATTTTTTAAAAACCCACTCAAATATTGATTTTTAATAACTTGATATTACTATATTAATATCAAAATAGGCTTAAGATGAACAGTATTGCTAGAGGTAAGATGGACATTAAATAATGATAACAGATCTTTCCAACAGGAATATATAACAATTCTAAACTTATGTGCACCAAATAACACAGCTTAAAAAGACACAAAGTAAAAATTATTGAGACTGAAAGGGAAAATAGACAAATGTGCAGCCACTGCTGAAGATTTTAACACACTTCTTTAAGAAACTCAATCAAACAAAAAATCAGTAAGGGAATGGATGATTTGAATAAAGTGGTTAGCCAACTTAATTGACACAATATGGAATATATATGGAAAATACACATAATTTTCAAGTTCATATGAATGATTTACAAAAATTGACTCTATGCTGGGCCATAAAGCAAGTTTCAACAAATTCCAAAGGATTGAAATTATACAGACTGTGCTACTAATCACAATTAAACCAGAAAACAATAAAAGAGAGATACTAAAAAATCACTAAATGCTTAGAAATTAAGGAACATACTGCTAACTAATCCACAAGTCAATGAAATTAGAGAAATTTCATCCATAAGTCAAAGAGAAATTAGACAAATTAGAAAATGTATTGAATTGAATAAGACAAAATGTATTAAAATGTATGAATACAGCTAAAACAGAGTTTATAGGGAATTGTTTAAGTTTATATTAGGAAAGAAGAAATACTTAAAAACTTAATGAAAAGGCTAAAACAAAGAATGCATTAAGCCCAAAAAACACAGACCAATTAACATAGTCACAGAAATTTTTAACAAAATATTAGCAAGTTGCTTTGGCAACATATAAGAAGGATAAAACATAATGACCAAACAAGGTTTATCCCCCAAAATATAAGATTGATTTAACATTCAAAAATCAATTATTGTAATTCACTATGTTAACAAAGTATAAAAATCAATAGCCTCAAGCAAATCCAGAAAAACATTTTTACAAAAATTAACACCCATTCTTTATTTCAAAACAAAAACCAAACAGCACACACACACACACACACACACACACACACACACACACACACACAAGATATAGAAGATAACTTCTTGATAAAAGACATTTATAAAACACCTACAGCTCACATCGTACTTAATGGAGAAATACTGAATAGGTTTTTTGTTAAGATTCCCTACAACAAATATTTTGCTCTTACCACTTCTTTTCAACACTGTACCAGAAAGTTCCAGCCAGTTCCATTAAAGCAAGAAAAAGCAAGAAAAGACATAAAGACTGGGTTGGGGGTGGAGGTAGTAAAATTGTTATTGTTCCATGCCACGTGATTGTGTACATGGTGAACCCTATGGGATCTACGCTCTCCACCTCACCACCACTCCCCAAATCCTACAAAAATTAAAAATTATCAAGGAGGTCACAGGCCATAAAATTAATATGTGAAAAGCCATTTTTATGGCATGTTAGTCACAATCAATTGGAAAATGAAACAAAAATACTACCTATAATAGTAAATACAGAGTTAATGTTTTGGTTTTTCTTTTCCCCGGGATTCGGAGTTTGTCTCTCAAGAGACAAGTTTGAAAAAACAAATAGGCAAGACATGGATTTGAAAAAAATATTTTCACAATTCTTGTGTCTAATAAAGGACTTATATTCAGAGCATAAAGAGCTAAAGTGATTTGGAAAAGACAATGCAATGGGAAATGGACAAAAGATTGTGGTAGGATTACACAGGTGGTGTGCAATGAGCTGTGCCTCCCAGTATTCATCCCATGGATGGCCCCTTCCCACCTTGCCTTTAGGCTCAGACATGTGATTCCTCTTGGCCTGTGGAGCATTAGCTGGCATGATGCAAGAAGATAAACTATCGCACATTAGGTATCGTCCTCTTTGAATGCTCCCTTTTGGAACTCTGCACCACTGTGCAAAAGTGACCAGGCTACCTTAATGGGCAACCATGAGGAGAGAGATATACCTGGCCAGCCTCCAGCTGCTTTGGCCATCCCAGCAAAGCCACCAGATGTGTGTGTTAGGCCATCTTTGATGCTAAGCCACTGGAGTCCCTAAGCCTGCAGATGAATACCATGTGGAGCAAAAGACCTGTCCAGATATGGCCAAGTCAGGTTGTAGAAGAATGAGCAAATAAATGGCTTTGTCTTATGTCACTAATTTTGGTGGTGGTGTGTTACACAGTAATAGATAATTTAAATAAGATATGGAAAACATTTCACAAAAGAAGATATGCAAATGGCCAGTAAGCACATGAAAAGGTGTCCAACATCATTAGTTACTAGGAAACTTCAAATTAAAGAAATAGCATTTCATGCCACTAGAATGGCTAAAATGTTTTCTCAAAAAAGATGCACAGTCCTAAATATTGGTGAAGACTTGGAGCAATCGGAACTTTTCTGCATTGTTGGTGGGTGTGTAAATAAGTATACCACTCAGAAAACTGTTTACCAGATTCTTAGTAAGTTTAACATTTATCTGCCTTAGAAACTAGCAATTCCACTCTTAGGTATTTCCCCAAGGTATCTGGGTTAATTTTTGATCTGGTTTCAGTAACAAATGAATTATAAGAATAAAAAAGATGGAAAGGAAACTAAAGGTAAAACAACATTTAAAGACACATCAAAACAAACAAAAAACAAAGCAAACAACAAACAAACAGAAAACAGGCAAAGCAAAGCCATAAGTAAACAAAACCATTACCCCCCCACCCTGCAAAAAAAAAAAATGCAGCAGGCACGGTGGTTCATGCCTGTAATCCCAGCACTTTGGGAGGCTGAGGTGGGTGGATTGCTTTAGCCCAGGGGTTTTAGACCAGCCTGGTGAAACCTCGTCTCTATACAAACCACAAAAATTAGCCAGGCGGGGTGGCATGCACCTGTAGTCCCAGATACTTGGGAGGCTGAGGTGGGAGGATCACCTGAGCCGCAGAAGATCGAGGCTGCAGTGATCTGTGATTGCACCACTGTACTCCAGCCTGGACAACAGAGTGAAAGAAAGAAAAAAACCCGTCAAAAAAAAAAAAGAAAAGAAAAGAAAAAAGCCAAAAAGACACTAATCTTTGGGATTTGAGAGTGAGAAATCAGAATTCCGGGAAATACCAAGAATTCCTAAAAATTACACATTATTCTGTATTTTTCCTAGCAGCTTATGTGTTTTGAAAAGATAATCACTGACTATAATAAGAAATAGTGAACATTTTTCTGTGACATGGATATACTAAAAATGTCAGAGGTTTTCTGTTTAGTGCCTGGTTTTTATTATTCACTAAAAGTGCATGGTTTTTATTTATTATTTTATTTTAATATACTATGATTCAATGATATATTTCAAGAACATGTAAAAATGGTCCCTACCTTATGCCGGCAGCTGATAATAGAATACATTACAAGAAGGAAATATTAACTCAAAGTAAATGCCAAATAAAAGTCATTTCAAAAATGAAACAATAGTATTGCAAATGTTTACTATTTAAAAGTTACTCCTTTTTTTGAACATCTATCAGAAAAAAAGTTATTCTTACAATGAAAATTTGAAACACTCAGAGTGTTAACTGCCCCATCCAATAGCCTTGATGTTTGTTTTTATGACAAGTAATTCTAACATAGGAAATTTTATTTCATTTTGCATTGATGTTGAATTTGTAAGATTGTGTCTAATCACACATTCAGGTTGGGTATGAGGGTACACGTTGCTTCATATAACTTTCTCTCTCTCTCTCTCTCTTTTTTTTTTTTTTTTTTTGAGGCAGGGTCATGCTCTGTTACCCAGGCTGGAGTGCAGTGTAGCAATCACCGCTCACCCCAACCTCTGAACTCTCAAGATCAAGCGATGTTCCTGCCTCAGCCTCCTGAGTAGCTGGGATTACAGACATGCGCCACTATGCTGGGCTGATTTTTTCTTATTTTTTGTACAACTGGGGTCTTGCTATGTTGTTCAGGCTTAACTTTCTCCTTTTTAAGGATGAAAATATTTTGCTTTACAAAGAACCGTAGCCTATAGCAAATATCCACACACCGGAAAGTGCCAGCTAACATAATTGGGATAGCATTGGAGTGACACATTGGAATTGGCAATGGACTTACTGAATCAGAGACTTATCTCCCTTCCATAACTTATTTCTTGAACACCACTCATAGGATTTGAACAAAGCATACTCCTACCATATCTATAAACTTATTAATAGTCCCTTTATTTGCCAAGAATGACTCACTACTAGCAGCAGACGGGGCCACCAACACGCTTATAACATGGGGACAGCGAAAGCAAGACTGATTCTGTCCTGACCTACGCGCCCTGTCCCAGTCCAGGAAGTGTGGACTTCGACCTTTGACACCGCATGCTACTGTTTCTGCTCCAGCCTTTGACACGGCCACAAGGGCTTCCTTCAAACCAGTGACAGCTCTGTGTTGATTGTTAAGGTCTACTTCCCACAAGAGAATAAGAATCGTTTTTCCTGCCACCAGAGGTTGGTGTCGCACAAGCTGAGAGGGGAGAGAATTTCAAGGAGGGAGTGGTCAGCTGTTTGGGGACTGGGAGGAGGCTGTGGGCTTGACTGACAGGTCAGTGGCATGGCCGTCTAAGAAAACGTTCTACGCGGATCTACACGGATCGCTCCACGTTCTTAGCGGGTAGTTGTGTGTTGAGGTGTGGGTTCCACCTCCCCGGCCGCCTGTGTTCCTGGAACCCGCCCAAACCTTTCAGCCTCTCAGGGCGTTTGTGACGCTGCTCCCTCTTCCTGGGGCGTCTTTCCCCATCCCCCCAACGCTTCAGGTCTCCCCTCCACTGGCATCTCCCGACCACCCTCTTCTGTCGCCCCCTTCTTGTTGCTTCCCGGCACCCGTCGCCATGCGTCGTCCTCTCTGATTTACTTGTGCACGGTCTGTGCCTCCCTCCCGCCCCCCAACAGGGCGTGTCAGCCATACAGAGCGGTGCCCTCCGCTGCCTCATTCCCTGCGGAGACCCAGCACCGAGGTCGGCGTCTGGCACATAGTAGGTGTCCAAGAAATATTTACTGAATGAATGAACAACTGAATAGATGGGGTAGGCAGGTGCAGATGAAAGCTTAAAGTGGCCTCTCTGGGCCTCAGTTTCCTGATTTGCCTGATTTGTCGAAGACATAAGAGCACCGGTCCTTCCCTTTAAACCAGGCGCAGTTAGACCCCGACCGTGAGAGCAAATCCTACGCGGGTGCAACACCGAGAGTGACCAGTAGGTGGCAGTAAGTCACGGTGGTTGAACCGGGGCCAAGCCTGGCCCAACCAGGGCGCAAAATACCTAAAGTTTAATCCCCCAAGAGCCAATACTTGTTTATTTTCACCACTTGTAATGCAAGTCTTTCTTAAACACGGCACACATGCCCCTGCTACTCTGAATGGAGAGCAATGAACCTCTATTTGAATTCATATCCCAGCTCTGCCACTGACTGCTAGATGGCCAGGGTAAATGGCCTCTATAAAGTGGGATCATTATGAGCGCCCAGTGGGTAATGGCTATTGAAGGACAGCAGGCCCTTGCAGGGACCAGAAGGTAGCTGGCCTTAGGTGGAGCCTGGGCCTGCAGGGAGCCCACTGCCACCTCATACTTCAAGTACCCCCACCTTTCTTGGCTCTTCCCCAAAGCCCTCCACCCATTCTGCCCCTGCACCCACGCAGCTGCATGTGGCTTGGTTCTTATCTCACTGAGAAAAGAGAATCAGATGAAAATGCCTCATTCTTACGATACCAAGTCTTCCACCAACCAGCACCACTCAGGTACCATAGACGCAACCACCGAGGGCACCTCCTCCTTCCCTCATGCACAGGATGCCAAGCCCTCTCACCACCCAGGGTTTTGCCCTGGCAATTCTCACGTTTCTTTTCTGGACTTTTTTTTTTTTTTTTTTTTTTGAGATGGAGTCTCACTCTGTTGCCCAGGCTGGAGTGCAGTGGTGCAATCTCAGCTCACTGCAACATGCCTCTAGGGTTCAAGCAATTCTCTTACCTCAGCCTCCCATGTAGCTGGGACTGCAGGTGCCCACCACCATGCCCGGCTATTTTTTTTTTTTAATTTTATAGAGACAGGGTCTCACCATGTTGGTCAGGCTGTTCTCGAACTCCTAACCTTAGGTGATCCATCTGCCTCTGCCTCCCAAAGTGCTGGGATTACAGGCGTGAGCCACCATTCCCAGCCTTTTATTTATTTATTTGTTTGTTTGTTTGTTTGTTTGTTTATTAGAGGCGAGGTTTCACCATGTTGGCCAGGCTGGTCTCCAACTCCTGACCTCAAGTGATCCACCTACCTTGGCCTCCAAAAGTGCTGGGATTACAGGTGTGAGCCACCATGCCTGGCCTGTCTTCTGCATCTTAATTGCCCTCCCCTTTATAGATCATTCCCATCAACCTAAAAACAAGCCATGACCTCTCTCATCTCAGAACAAACTCTCCCTTGACCCTATGTTCCTTCCCTCTAGCTGCACTCCCATGTGTATGACCTCTTTTACAGCACAAGTCTCTGGGAGAGGGGCCCATTCCCCACCATGTCTTTTACAGCACAAGTCTCTGGGAGGGGGGCCCATGCCCCACCCATGTCTTTTACAGCACAAGTCTCTGGGAG
>NW_016107366.1:9106681-9115068 GCF_001604975.1 Cebus imitator | reverse complement strand
CCACCCATGTCTTTTACAGCACAAGTCTCTGGGAGAGGGGCCCATGCCCCACCCATACCCACTGGACCCACCGCAGTCCACTGGCCCTCGCCACTGAAACCCTCAGGTTAAGATCATCAGTGACCTTGGTTCTTCCTAATTCCATTCTCAGCCCTCAGCTCACCTCTCAGCAGCATTTGAGAGTTGAACGTTCCTTCCTTCTTACAACATTTCTTCTCTTACTTTCTGTGACTCTGTCTCTTCTCTATCCATTGTCACTTCCCAGCTGTCTCACTGGCCCAGGGACTGTAAAGTCCACCCAATGCCAATCGCCCCCACGTGTGTATCTCTCATCCTGATCTCTCCCTGGGAACTAGCTTCTTGGATCTGGCCCCAGCTGGAGGTCTAATAGGCTGCTCAAACTTAACTTGAACTCTTGATTTTCATCCCACCTAACCTGCTTCCCACCACAGTGTGCCTGTCTGTGTAACGGCAGTTCTGGCCCCAAATCCTGAAGTTGCCCTTGACTCCTCTCTGCCTTACACCCCACATCTGATTCTGCAGCAAATTCTTTGGGTCCAACTTTTAGAATCTGTGTGAACCTGGCTGCTCTCACCACCTCCACCACAGCCAGCCAACTCCACGCCCCCTTATCTTTGCCAGGAGTGGCATAAGTGGCATAGCCTCCTCCTTGGTCCTGCCACATTCTCTCTCTTTTGCATGCACCACATTCACCTGCTTAGAATAAAGTTCAAATCCCGACACCACAAGGCTTGATGGGAGCAGTGGGGACCCTTCTCCTGCCTCATCTCCTTACACCTCCCTCTTACTCACTCTGCTCACCCACTCAGGCCTCCTTGCCTTTTTTATATTATTATTATTATTTTGGTAGTCTCCATTCTAGCCTTGGAACTTGCTGTTTCAATGCCTGTAACTCTGACCCAGCCAACTGCACAGCCCCTCCCTCTTCCCTTCAAGTCTCTGCTCCTCAGAGAAGCCTCCCTGACCCCTCCACCTAAAGTAGCCCTGCCCTCTACCATTCACTGTCCCCTCATCCTGTTTCATTTCTCTTCACAGCACCGATGCTTCCACTTCATTTCATTGTTTCTTTATGTGTTGTTTATGCCATCTTCTGCCACCTGGAAGGTAAGTTGCACACGTGTGTGTTCTCGCCCATCTTGTTCACCATGTTTCACCTGTGTCTGGAACACTGCCAGGAAGACTAGTACCTCACATTTTTATTAAGTAGATGGATGGATGGATGAATAGATGCATGGATGGATGGATGGATGGATGGATGGATGAGGGATGGGTGCATGGATGGATGGATGGATGCATGAATGGATGGATGGATGCATGGATGGATACGTGGATACATGGAGGGATAGATGGATGGATGGATGGATGTATAGATGGACGGATAGATGGATGGATGAGTGCATGCACAGATGAATGGATGGATGGATGATGCATGGATGAATGAATGGATGGATGGATGATGCATGGATGAATGGATGGATGGGTGATGCATGGATGCATGGATGAATAAATGGATGGATGCATGGATGGTTAAATGGATTCATGGGTGGATGGATAGATGGATGGATGGATGAATGGAGGGATGGATGGATGGTGCATGGATGGATGGGTGAATGGTTGGATGGCTAGATGGATGGATGGATGGATACATGGATGGATGAATTCATGGATGGATGGATGCATGGATGGATAAATGGATGCATGGATGGTTAAATGGATGAATGGTTGGATGGATAGATGTATGGATGTATGTATGATGGATGCATGGATGGTTAAATGGATGAATGGTTGGATAGACAGATGGATGAATGGATGGATCCATGGATGGATGCATGCATAAATGGATGGATGGATGATAGATGGATGGATGATGGATGGCTGAATGCATGGATGGATGGATGCATGGATGGATGGATATCCACAGTCTCACAAGACAGTACCCATAGGGCAAACAAAACACACCAGAATCTCTTGCATTTGAATAAAACATTGTTTTCCCTAAAGTCCACTTTAGGGAAAATTAGAGGTGGACATTTCCACCTCTAATTTCCTGGCTCTGGGAGGAGACAGACGAGTAACACATTGACCTGAGGGCTCCTCTGGCTTCCATGGGTGCCATCTGCAGTTCACTCCTGCTCCTAAGATGTCTGAGGGAGAAGTTGCTTCAGCCCAAGGGTGCTGGAAGATTCCTTCTAGCCTTGACTGAGCTGAGGAGGTGGCAGCAAGATTGGTGGGGCTGACTCTAGCAGATGGGGAGGATTGTTTGCAGAGGCTGTAGTTCAGAGAACTCCCTCAGCAGGTGAAGTTTATAAAGGGGACAGAATGGAGGTGGTCTTGGCCTCCGGGTCCCATTGCCCTCCCCACACTGCAGGGATGTGGCTGTTCAATCTATTGTGCATCTACCTCCCTCTCTGTCAATGTCCATTCTTGTAGGACGCATTCTCTTTCTGAGCTCAGAGCTCCCCAAATACTGGTTTTGAAGTTTTAAAATGCAGTAGCATCTGCTGGGAGACATGCAGTAGCATCTGCTCTATTTTAGGGTTGTCCAGATCCATACTTCATTCATCCACCTTCCAACCTGGGGGCTTCTCAAGGCCCAGGTGAGTTCTGAGGCACACCCTGTGCCTGGCCCATTGGCTATGGCCAGATGCTGTGTGTGCTCTCTGAGGACAGCCAGACCATGGGGCAGGGGCAGCCTCTGAGGGTCAGGGCCAGCTAGAGGCAGGTCCCTGGACTGATGTTCAGCAAGGATTTGCATTATCTGCATGAACCGTCTCAACAACCCTGCGAGGGAGATACTCACATCATCCTCACTTCATAGGCGGAGAAACCGAGGCTCTGACCACACTGCTAGTATGTGGCAGAGCCTGGATCGATTCCAGGTCTGTCTGACTCCAAGACGCAGAACTCTCACCACTAGAGCAGGCACCTATAATTCATCCAAACCCTTTTCTAGAACAATGCAGGGGCCACAATCTAATGAAATGAAAGATGAAGGAATTTGCAGGCATAGCCTACAGGGGCTTGTTGGCATACCCCAAGTGTTTCAGCCCTACCCCAACCTACTCTGGAGGGTTAGGGGCAGGGAGGGTGGAGTTGGCTGCCCAGAACAGCCAGCCTGGGCTTCAGGGCCACTTGGGGAGAAAAATGAACCTTAAAATTTGCCTCATCGTTTCCGAAGCACCAAGACCTTTGCTTCCTTCATGTTACTCTCCCCTCCCACTGCCCCCATCTTTCCCCAGGTGGAAATGCCAAGGTGTCCAGAGCCCTTCCATTTCAGCCATGTTCTGGGGCTAACATGTTGTCCCCAGGAGATGCCTGTGAAAAGCTGGTGCCAGTCAAGGGATGGTATAGAGCCCTTTCCACCACTTCGAGTGGCGAACCCTAGGTGGACAGAAAGGGAACGCTGGGGAATGGCCATGAGGGAGCCCGAGCTGCTGGGGAAGGGACACCCGAGGAGGGAAGTGGGAAGCCATTTTCAAGGGGTCAGAGCCAAGTGGGGGCTTGAGGGGGCAGGGGCTGCCTGATTCTGCCCCAGCAAAAATACCTACTCATCAGAGCTGTCAGAGCTACCCAGGTACTCTTGGACTTATCTGGGGAGAGGCTGTGATGGGTCAACCCCATAGGCAGAGGTCAGTATCACTAGGCTCTGCTGGGGCCAAAGAGGGTAATCCTAGGCTGAGGACCCTGAAGCTTAGCCACCAGCTCCCCTTGCCAAGCTCAGATCCTGGTAAGAGTCCCGCGATGCCCTCTCCCATCTTCCTGCCCCAGACACCGGAGCTAGGGGTCCGTGGTGTGGTAGGAATGGAAGCCTACCACAATGACAGGCAGGAAGCCACTGAAGCTGGAGCTCATGGAGGACACGTAGGCGCCCACGGAGGGGAAGAGCAGATGCGGGAAGTCGAAACATTCCTTTTTAAAGTTTCCTTTCTTGTTAAATCGTAAGTATGCTAATAACTCTTTGTTAAGCCCTATCCCATGTAGCTGTTAAACATGCTTACAGGCACGTAGTACACTCTATGTCCTTGTACTTTAACCAAGATATCTGTGATGGACATGCTCACAGGCATGTCCCAGCTCTCCATTGCTTTTACCTGTTTAGAAAAGTTTTAAGTGTTAGCCAGTCGGGTTTTAGTTTAGATCGTGAGGTCTGACTCTAGCCAATGGAGATCAGACACAGCAGTAAGGATGGCCCCAAATGCGTAAGGAATAAATCTGTATACATTCCCTTTATTCTCTGTACTCTCAGGGCATGATGGCTAGTGAGACTACCCTTCCTGCAGTCCAGGAAGTAAAAATTGCATTGCTAAAAGATCCTTTGTCTCAGTGCTAATTTTTCTTTTCAGCACCAAGCATCTGTTTCCATCATCTATATCCAATACCAGACAGTCGCCTCTGTTCAGCTCAGGTGGCTGTACTTCTTTCAAGAAGAGCCCGTCAAAGGTGTTGCACATGGGCCATAGAGGGTCAAGGAAAGAGGGGTGGCTCAGAGCAGAACTCCTGCGGAGCCCCACTCCCTGGGCACAAGTGGGGAAACAGCAGCAAGAATGCCGTGATTCACCATAGTAACTAACTGTCAAGTGGCTACTACATGCCAGGCACAGTTCTTGGCATTTGGGAAAAGCACTGAACTAAGCAAAGACCCTGCCCTCATGGAGTTTATATTCTAGGACACAGTCCAGCCTGACCAGTCCACAAATGCAGACACACAAGGGATCTCAGTTTTCCCATCTATAAAATGGGAAGATTTTATTCAATAATCACTCAGAACACTAAGTCTCGAAGTTAGGTGCACACTGGAATCACCCAGGGAGTTTTAACAAAGGACCGATATGGGGTCTCAACCCCTGAGAAATTCTGACTTAAATGGTCTGGGGCATGGCCTGGGCATGGTGGGGGCTTTCAGAGCTTCCCAGGTGATTCCAGTGTGAAGCAGTTTGGGAATCTCTGCTTTCACAGTCTCCTCCATCTCCAACATTCAAGGATTCTGGAAACACAAACACATACATGGTGCGTACAGAGAGACGTACGTGGAAGCACCCACAGCCAAACAGGTGCACAGCCTCGCAGCTCCACTGACCTGTACACCCTGCACAGGCATGAATCGATGGCCCGCACATAGAGGAGCATGTGCGACCCGCCACCACGCATCACTGTACCTACTCAGCAGGGACCATTGTGCCTGCACAGGCATGAATCATTAGTTGGGCATGGTGGTGGACACCTGCGCACCTCTGTGCATGTGAAATCATTCTTCTCTCTACTTGGCAGCATAGGTCTTCTGAGAGCTTTTGCCTCTCCCTGACTCTCAGGACAGGGATCTCAGGGTCTGGGAGGTGCTGGGGCCACACAAGGGCCCCTTTCCCTTCACCAGGAGGGGCATCCTGGAGACAGGCTCCCTGGGGACGACGTGGAAGGTGCCATAGTGGCCCTCACTGAGGTTGTACACCAGCTTTTGATGGCCCCCGGGGAGCAGAAAGAGGGCAGGACTGACGTATGGCTGGTCGGGTCTCACCACTGACCCTTAACCCTCTGGTCCTTGAGAGAGGCCCAGAACCTCTGCCTAGCACTGGACAGCTCCTGTTACCTGCTCCCATGTCAAAGCAGTAATAATAGTAATAATAGTAATAATAATACATGAGGAGCTCTAATTCAGGCATCCTTCAAAGCTCTCCATGTGAATGAATTTATGTAATCCTCTGAAGAATTCTCTGAATGGGTACAACGATCCTGCTTTACAGCTTATCCCAAACCTGCCCAGCCTGCTTACCCTGCCTTGCCCATTCCTTCCCTCAAAACCCACAATGAGGCCAAGTGTAGTGGCTCATGCCTGTAATCCCAGCACTTTGGGAGGCCGAGGTGGGAGGATCGCCTGAGGTCAGGAGTCCGAGACCAGCCTGACCAACATTGTGAAACCCCGTCTCTACTAAAAATACAGAAATTAGTCAGGCGTGGAGGCGGGCACCTGTAATCTCAGCTACTCAGGAGGCTGAGGCAAGAAAATTGCTTGAACCCGGGAGGTGGAGACTGCAGTGAGCCAAGATGGCGCCACTGAACTCCAGCCTGGGCAACAGAGTGAGACCTCATCTCAAAAAAACAAACCAAACCAAAACAAAAAACCCACAATGAAGCTCTCGCCCACACATTCCCCTCTCCTCCTGCCTCCTGACGGACCTGGTGCTTCTCCACGTGGTCCTGCATGGCATGCCATGCCTCCTGTTTCTAGGGAACTGTAAGTGTAAACTTGTTCCTTCATGACAATCATTTCTGTGTCTGCATGTCTTACCATACTTGATTAAAGCAAGTCCTGAGTCCATTTTAAAACAGTGCCCAACTCTGTCAAGCAGAGTCCTGCCACGATTCTCACCTCCCTCCATCTAAACGCCGTGCCTCTATTGATGTTGCTGAAGTATGTGTTGGCTTTCTCCCTAGTTCATCATACTCCAGAAGCATAGTGAGCTCATGGTCCCTTAGGACCCCTAGATCCTTTGGACATGACATACTACCAAGTCAGTTTCTTCACAACCACTTTTAGTTGGGCCTCAGAACATTGAATCTCAACTTGGGATTTTACACTGATTTCTGTTAGCATTCAGAGCATTTTGGCTACCACTTAGATGCCCAGATCATTCTGAATATTGAGCTTTCTCCCCTGCCTTCTGCATTTAACAGCTGAAGATATTGAGGCTCAGAGAGTGGAAGTGACTTGTCTGAGGCAGCACAGCTACTCAGCAGCATGGCTGGCCCAGGGTGTAGTGGGCCGTCTTGCCCCACCAATTCCTCCCTGGCATTGGTCCTCCCTTCCCCTCCCCTCTCTCCCAGTGGCTGTCACCGAGCCTCTCTCCTGCATCGCAACCCAAGTGATCCCGAATCAGCGCTGGATGGAGTCAGTCATGTCAGCCCTGAGGCTGAGAGCTCAGCTCGGCTTGGCATGCGGTACAAACACAAGTTTGCCAGAGTTTGAGTCAGATGGCCCTGGGCCAGCTGTGCTGCTGAGTAGCTGTGCTGCCTCGGACAAGTCACTTCCATTCTCTGAGCCTCAATATCTTCAGCTGTTAAATGCAGATTACCCCAAACCACTTCACAGGATTGCTGAGCAGAAATGCGATGAGATACATACTTCAAACACAACTGATGCTTTATAATTGGCAGCTTTTGTGGTGGACATAAAAATAATGAGGCCTGGCGCGGTGGCTCACACCTGTAATTCCAGCACTTTGGGAGGCCGAGGTGGGTGGATTGCTTGAGGTCAGGAGTTCAAGGTCAGCCTGGCCAACATAGTGAAACTCTGTCTCTACTAAGAATACAAAAATTAACTGGGTGTGGTGGCGCAGGCCTGTAGTCCCAGTTACTTGGGAGGCTGAGGCAGGAGAATTGCTTGAACCCAGGAGGCAGAGGTTGCGGTGAGCCGAGATTCTGCCACTGCACACCAGCCCGACAACAGAGTGAGACTCCATTCCGTTTCAAAAAAAAAAAAAAATTGGTCATATGATCACAACTTCTGAGGTCTCAGCAAGAGTCCTAGCATCTAGCAGCTCTACCACCAGGACAGGCCCCTAAAACTAATCCCAACAAGCACCTGCAAAGTCTTCTCTTTCCCAGGTGAAACCTACCTTCCCAAATAGTCCAACAGCCAAATCGCCTGTTCCCAGGGGCATTTGCATCACCTGTGGAAAACATCGGCTCCTTATACACCAGACATTCTTGACCGCTGATCCCATCATCCCTCCGATGCACAAAAGCTGCTATACCAGGGGACAACCTTGGCAACTACTGAGCTTCTTTTCGTTGTCAAGTAGATGTAATATCACTGCCAGCAAAACAGCACAAAAAGTATCTCTTCACAGTATCATTATCAATCGGGACCACGCTAGAAAAATCAGCTTGCTTAGATGAGGACCCCTTCTCTTCTTGGGTCACCAGGATTTGAAGGAGATACTCTGATCTGTGCCACTGGTAAGTGACTCACACTTTTACACCCTAAACTGGTTCTGGAAACTGAGGTGTCTTCTTTGTAAGTGAAGAATATAGAACATAATTTTGAAGAACTGCACAGTGGTATGGGCCATAGCATATTTTAATGGACTGAAAGAAAAATTAGACCAGGCGCGGTGCTCACGTCTGTAATCCACGCACTTCGGGAGGCCAAGGCTGGCAGATCACTTGAGGTCAGGAGTTGGAGACCAACCATGGTCAACATGGTAAAGCCCCATCTCTACTAAAATTACCAAATTAGCTAGGCATGGTGGTATATGCCTGTAATCCCAGCTACTTGGGAGGCTGAGGCAGGAGAATCACTTGAACTTGGGAGGTGGAAGTTGTAGTGAGCTGAGGTCATCACTGACTCCAGCCTGGGCAACAGAGTAAGA
>NW_016107366.1:9104658-9106656 GCF_001604975.1 Cebus imitator | reverse complement strand
TCTGTCACCCAAGCTGGAATGCAGTGGCGTGATCTTGGCTCACTGCAACCTCTGCCTCCCAGCTTCAAGAGATTCTCTTGCCTCAGCCTCCTGAGTAGCTGGGACTACAGGTGCGTGCCACCATGCCCAGCTAATTTTTTGTATTTTAGTAGAGACGGGGTTTCACCATGTTGCCCAGGGTGGTCTCGAACTCCTGAGCTCAGGGTATCCACCCACCACGGCCTCCCAAAGTGTTGGGATTACAGGAGTGAGCCACACCACCTGGCCCAGGATTTTTCATTTTGTATTTCTATCTGCTAGTGTTGGTCAGCGTTCTGCTGGCTTATATTATTACCTTTTCCTGGTTCCTTACTCTGTTTTACTCCGATGGATCCAAGAAATCTCTCTCCTGACCTCTTGTCAGAAACAGAAAACGAGAAAGAAGAAAACATTCACTACCTAAATGAGAGTCCGGGGAACAGTGGGATTCCTTTGAAGAAGAGGACCCCGTGGTACCCAACTTATCACCTCTTGAAAGTCTCGCCTTTCAGGTTAAGTGCCTTTTAAAATATTCTACAACTTGGAAACCTTTAAATCCTAATTCTTGGTTATCTCACGCCAAACTCTTGCATCTAAGCACACCAGTCCATTTCTTCGCAAGATAGGGCTAAGATTTTCCCATTGTTCCCACTGTGTCCCCAAACTAGAACCAGTTCCCGAATGCCCCTTTCTGGCCTCTTGTGGATTCCCACCTTTTCCAAACCCCCTTGCAGGTCCCAGCCGGCCCTCTAGAGATCATGCCACTCTAAATGGAGCACCGCAATTTGCCACCAAACAGCTAAGCCGAGCTTTGAGTAGAGCCACCCCCATACCTGAATACTTAAAACAGATCCCGAATTCATGTGTTTCTGGGTATTGCTGTGGCTGGCTGACTAAACCAGTTAAGGAAACAACTCGAACTGATCCCATCAACACTACTTATTCTTACACTGACTTCCAAAAGGCAGTTCACGAACTCCTAACTGCATCACTATAAAGATCTACCATTTGCAGCCGGGCGTGGTGGCTCACACCTGTAATCCCAGCACTTTGGGAGTCTGAGGTGAGCAGATCACTTGAGGTCAGGAGCTCAAGACAAGCCTGGTCAACATGGCAAAACCCCACCTCTACTAAAAATACAAAAAATTACCTAGGCGAGGTGGCACATGCCTGTGATCCCAGCTACTCCAGAGGCTGAGGCAGGAGAATCGCTTGAACCCAGAAGGCAGAGGTTGCCGCAAGTCGAGATCACGTCACTGCACTCCAGCCTGAGCAGCAGGGATGTCTGCATCTCAAAAATAAAATAACAAAAAAATAAAGATCTACCATTTTCTCTGATATCTCTGATGTTGCTAATTGAGAAAAGGGTACAAAGTTACTCATTACACAGCCCACTAATGCCTTCTCAATCAAATTGTCCTATGCCCTGGCAAGCCGAAGTATGACCAAGTGCTGAATATACCCTCAAGGGTCCTAGAACTCAACTACTGGAAATGTGCCGTATGAGGATACCTTTTGACAAACCCTGTGGATAAAATGATGTCAGTGAAGAATTAGTCAAGAGGACCTTATTACAAAAGATAGTTGAATATTCTCCACACTCAGCTCTCACCCTCCGCACCCCAACTTTATCTGCCTATCTGAATGGCTTTAATGAAATATCTGATTATTAATAATGGGGAGAAAAAGTAGACCACCACCTCTTTTTTTACCTGACCTTTAGAATAGCCATTGTTACAAGCAAGAAGTTGGCTACCCACAATAATACCCTTCTGAGCACACTCTGACATGCATTTCCGTGGAGGTACTTGAATTAAATTGAATAAATACACAAAGGAAAATGGCAGAAATATGAATTTCTTTCCCAGTTTTTATGTACATGTGCCTGCAGATGACATTTTGTAGGGGTTCTTTTCTCTTTTCTTCTCTTTCTTCCTTTCCTTCTTTCTTTCTTTCTTTCTTTTTTTTTTTTTTTTTTTT
>NW_016107366.1:9096177-9104273 GCF_001604975.1 Cebus imitator | reverse complement strand
AAGTCTTGCTCTGTCACCTAGGCTGGAGTGCAGTGGTGTGATCTTGGCTCACAGCAACCTCCCAGTTTCAAGCAATTCTCCTGCCTCAGCCTCCTAAGTAGCTAGGATTACAGGCACGTGCCACCATGCCCAGCTACTTTTTGTATTTTTAGTAAAGACGGGGTTTCACCATCAAGTGATCTGCCTGCCTTGGCATTCCAGAATGCTGGGATTGCAGGTGTGAGCCACCACACCTGGCAATAAAATACATTTCAAAAGATGAATGTGGAAGGATTAAGAGCTCATTTATGCTTTCAGTATTAACTGCTAATAGATTAAAATTTTCACCTGTATCACATTTCCTGGAGCAAAAGTTCATATACTTTCCACATCTGTTGCAAACTTTTCAGGAACCCTTCTAATTTTAAAGAAACTTCTCATTAGAAAATCTCAACTTAATGCAATCTGAAGTTAAGAGTTTTAGCAGCATTGTTTTTCTAAGTAGATTTAGCTTTAGATTTTCTTCTTGCCAAACAAGGAAGAGTATGTGCCCTTGTAAATGACTTTTTCTTTGTTAATTTAAATAAGTCAAAACATAGATATCAATGTATGTAAAATAAATAAATGAGACTCTCAAATCTTTTCATATACTCTACAAAAAAACCTCATGAAAGTACAGATGAATGAAATAGAAGAAATAAATAAAAGTTCAAGCCTGAGACTTTTTTAGTAGATTCAGCAGACATGAATTGAATTATATAAAAAGAAACTCTCAATTCCTGTATCTCCTTGAGAAGGAGTACCAAACAGTTCACAGACTAGCAGTGTCCCGAGTTATAGTATTATTATTAGTCACAATTTCCCTAAAATCCAAGGATTAGAAGAAGTCTTGTGTATAAGTTTTCTATTTTCTGTTGTAACAAATGACCACAAATTTAGTGGCTTAACACAACAGAAATTTATTATTTTGGGGGTTACAAGTGAGAAGACTGATGGGGTCTCACTGGGCTAAAATCGAGGTGTTGGCAGAGCTGTGTTCCTCTCTGACATACCACATTTTCCTTATCCATTCATCTGTCAATAGATGCCAGGTTGTTCCCATAGTGTGGCTACTGTGAATAATGCTGCAATGAACGTGGGAATGTAGAGATCTCTTCAAGACACTGATTTCATGTCCTGAAGACATACACAGTACTGGAGTATCTGGATCATATGGTAGGACTATTTTAAATTTTTTGAGCCACTTTCACACTACTTTCCATCCTGGCTGCACCAATTTACATTCCCATCAACAGTACACAAGGGTTCTCTCTTCTCCATCCTCACCGACACTTGCTATCTCTTGTCTTTTCGGTAACAGTCATCCTAACAGATGTGAAGGCATATCTTAATCACCTCTTGGCTCTCTGTATGTTGTATTTGGAAAAATGTCTATTGAGGACATTTGCCCACTTTAAAATCAGATTTCTTTTTCTATTGAGCTGTGTAAGTTTTTAATATATTTTGGATACTAACCCTTTATCAAATATGCGGTTTTTGAAGATGTTCCCTCATTGCATACGTGACCTTTTAATTTTCTTACCTTGTTTCTTTTGCCACGCAGAAGGTTTTTGTTTGGTGGAGTCCCACCTGTTTCTTTTCACTTTTGTTACTTGTACTTTTGGTGTCATATCCTAAAGATCATTGCCAAGAGTGATGTCAAGGAAATTTTTCCCTATGTTTTCTTCTACATGTTTCACAGTTGCAGCCTGACACTTAGGTCCTTAATCCATTCTGAGTCAATTTTTGTGAGTGGCATAAGATAGGGGTCCATTTTCATTCTTTTGCATGTGGATATCCAGTTTTCTCAACAGCATTTATTGAATAAACCATGCTTTCCCCTTTGTGTATTCTTGCCACACTTGTCAAATATTAGCTGACCACGCATGCATGGGTTTCTTTCTGCTTCTGATTCTGTTACATTGGTCTATGTATCTATTTTTATGCCAGTACCATCCAGTATCTACTATCATAGCTTTGTAATATAGTTTGAAATCAGAAAGTGTAATGCTTCCAACTTGGTTCTTTCTTAAGATTGCTTTAGCAATTCAGGATCTTTTGTGGTTCCTATGAATTTTAGAATTTTTTTCTATTTCTGTGAAAAACGCCACTATAATTTTGGTTGAGATTGCACTGAATCTTTACATCCCTTTGGGTGGTATGGACATTTTACCAATATTAATTCTTCCAAACCATGAACACAGAATATCTTTCCATTTATTTGTCTCTTCTTTCATTTCTTTCATCAATGTTTTACAGTTTTCAGTGTACAGATCTTTTACCTCCGTGGTTAAAATTTTTGCACGTAAAATGGGCAAAACAGCCAGGCGCGGTGGCTCACTCCTGTAACCCCAGCACTTTGGGAGGCTGAAGCGGGTGGATTGCCTGATCTCAGGAGTTCAAGACCAGCCTGGGCAAGACGGTGAAACCCCATCTCTACTAAAATACAAAAAAAAAAGGCGAAACGAGTGTTCATTTAAAGAGACCCCACCATATTACTCACCTACAAAGTGGATCTACGTGGCTCAGCCCAGCCCTGAGTGAAGCAGATGTCTGAACTTGAATTAAATCCAGAAAGCTAGAAAGCTACTTTTCTTCTCTAAACCTCAGGATTCTCATCTGTAGAAGGTATAAAACTAAGTACCTGCCAGGTAAATTCTTAAACACATAGACTCTTAGATTGCCAGAACTTTTGAACCAGAGCATTTTAGACCTGAAAGGATGTCTGATATAACTTCCCTGTTTCCCACTGTAGAAATCCCCTTTTCAACTTCCCAAGCAGACAGCCATTCCAATGGCTCACTTGCATATCACCTGGAACAGGGGACTCACCCCACCTCCGGAGACAGGCAGCTCTGCTCTTAGACAGCTCTGACCAATGGCAAGGTCTTTCTTTAGGGGCAAACTTGGTATCTTTCTGACTGCCCCACTTATGGGTCCTGTCCCTTTCCTTTCAGGCCCCACAGAACCCCTTCAGTGACCTGACGATTATACCAATATGTTCTTGAGAATGTCCTTTTCTGGGTCAAAAACGCTCCCACTCTGATTTTTGTCTAGCCCAATCCCCTGGTTTTCCCAATGCAGAAGCAAAGACCCAGAGAGATTTCCTACATGCAACACAGTGAGTTGGTGGCCTAGGCCACGTCCCTACCCAGAGCTCCCATGACAGACAGCAGAACATGGGTCTCCAGAGTCAGCCCCAGTTCTTCTCTGGGGCTCTGACTAATATCCATGTGTTGGCTCCTGGCTTGGGGATGAGTGCAGGATTTATCCAAGAGGATCTCCCCAAGCACAGCACTAGCCCTGAGGACACCTCACCAGGCAGAGCCTCCACTTCCCTGAGCCTGCCTTGTAGGGCTGTGTCCTGAGGCATGGCTGGAATGAGTCACCAATAGCCAATAATTACTCCAGGTGCACAATGGGCAATGTTCTCATACACATATATTGTAAAACAATCACCACTGTCAAGTTAGTCAACATATCCATCACCTCACATGCTTAGCTTTTGTTGTGCATGGTAAGAACATTTCAGCTCTACTCTCTTAGCAAATTTCAATGTACGATACAGCGTTGTTAACCACAGCTGCCGAGCTAGACGTTAGCTCTTTATGGTTTATCCTGCATAGCTGAAAGAGTGTGCCCTTTGATCAATATCTCCCCATTTCCCCTACTCCCACCATTCTATTCTTGCTTCTATGAGTTCAACTTTGTTTAGATTCCACTTATATGGAAAATCTGTCTGTCAGAGAAAGAAAAATCAGAAAGAAAAAGTTTTGAAAGCTGCCCAAGACAGTTGCAGGTTGGACATGTCAGTAATAGAAACTAGGCCTGTAAACTAAAACTGAAGTCTCGCCTGCAAGGCTGCATCTGTCAGATACTTCCCTGGCGTTACTGGCTGTAACCTTGAAGCACAGAAGCAGTATAGAATCAAATATCCTTCTCCAGACCTTAAGACATCTGTGTAATCATTAACTTTTTATCCTATATACGTTAACTGCACCTTTGCTTTATCTTATGTTTAATGTCACCAAACACCAATCATGATTCTAAGAACACCAACTTTGCTTCACTGCCCCTTCTCCCATTTTCTGTATAGCACAACATATAAATCCTGGGCCGCATGGAACCCACCGCAGGATGCATGCTCGGTTTTACTGAGTCTGTGTTCCTGGGCTATAGTCCTCAAACTTGTCTCAGAATGAAATTAACTTAGATTTAAGTTTATAGTGCCTGTTGTTGTTGTCGTTGTTGTTGTTGTTGTTTTAACCTTTAGGGACAACAGATAGCACAGATGGCAGAATTCCAGCAGGATCCATAGACACCCAGAACTGTTCTTGGCCCTTGGTGCGTGGTATCTGCACAAACTCACTGCATTCAAACTCCAGAGGAGCCACTGGGTGCACCGTGTGAGTTACCCAGGATCTGGAGCTCCCTCTCTTCGGTAGAGGTCCAGATCCACGTTACTCAGAGCTGTTTCCAGGACCATGAAAAGGAGAACTAAATTTTTTTTATTTGAAATGAAGTCTGACTCCCTTGCCCAAGCTGGAGTGCAGTGACACAATCTCGGCTCACTGCAACCTCCACCTCCCGGGTTCAAGCGACTCTCCTACCTCAGCCTCCGGAGTAGCTGGAACTACAGGCATGCGCCACCATGCCTGGCTAATTTTTGTGTTTTTAGTGGAGATGGGGTTTCACTATGTTGGCCATGCTGTTCTTGAACTCCTGACCTCGTGATCCGCCTGCCTCGGCCTCCCAAAGTATTGGGATGACAGGCGTGAGCCATTGCGCCCAGCCAGAAGAAGTAAATTCTGAGTTTACTAGATTCTTCCTATGGTTGTTATTGCTTGATACTCTCAATTGGTAGGAAGAAAGGAAAAGGTTGACCAAGCATTGCCATGGTTAGAGCTGTGGTTTCTTTGATCGGCTAAGTGTTTCTCTTTTCAAAAGCCTTCTTGTCTGCAGCAACCCTTTACATTCTGTATGAGGGCAATTGAGATGGATTTCCTCCCTCCAGCCCAAATCTCAAGTATTCTTAGGTGACTAAGAACCTTGGGGAGGTGTTGGAGGAGATCCCTGATGACTTGCAGCAGTCCCAAAGGGCATCACCATCAACAGAACACTCAAATTCAATGGTTTCTCTGGGAACCTCTCAGAAAGGTTAGTCACCTAGTGTTTGGAATACCACACTGCTTCAGCAAGAAACCTTCTCCAGAGACATGCAAGACAGCAGACCACCTGAGGGGTAACAGCCTGAGGAGTGCAGCTCATATGCAGCACCCTTTTATTTTTGAGACAGGGTCTCACTCTGTCACTCAGGCTAGAGTGCAGTGGTGGGATCACAGCTCACTCCAGCCTCAACCTCCTGGGCTCAAGTGATCCTTCCACCTCAGCCTCCTGAGTAGCTGTAACCATAGGCACACACCACCATGCCTGGCTCATTTCTTTTTTCTTTTTTGCAGAGATGGGGTTTTTTTGTATGTCTTCTTTTAGACTGGCCTTGAACTCCCAGGCTCAAGCAATTCTCTCGGCTCAGCCTCACGATGTGCTGGGATTACAGGCATGAACCACTGCATCACAGCCCACAGCACGCTTTTGATCCTGGATACACCCTTAGTTTAGCGCAGACAGGGGAGAAATGGGAAGAAACAAGGAAAACAAGACAGCTAAAGTTGAGGCTATGGACAGAGGGTCACCACCTTCCAAGACACCACCTGGACTTACATGACTAAAAGTTATGGTGTCTTATTTTGTAAATTTTTGACTCATTAGACAAACATCACTAAAAATGAAATTAGCTTAACTCGGTCGAGATGGGGTTCATTCAAGATTCTGAAATTGGTTTATGTATATGCACAGTTGGAAGGAGCCAGCTCAAAAATTGAACAGAAAGAATGAGCTATTTATTTCAAATGGGATTTCGATGCTTTAAATAGAGGAAATGATCGCTTCTCGGCCTTTTGGCTAAGATCCAGTGTAAAAGAGGAAATGATAAAATTGCTTCCGCTCAGGAGGTGAACCACAAGAGCTTGGAAACTGTTTCTTGACTGGAAACGTCGTCTAAAGCCTCCACCCTCTCACCTCCACCCACCATTCCTTCTTCTACTACCCAGAACCCTTGTACCCTTTGCTTTCAGAACTGTCTTTCCCAGGTCTTCCTTTACTCCCTTCTCCACCATACACAGAAGTTTTGTCAGCATCATTTTTTAAATAAAAAGCCTAACTAGAAATACCATTTGACCCAGCAATTCCATTACTGGGTATATGCCCAAAGGATTATTAATCACTCTACTATAAAGACACATGCACACGTATGTTTATTGCAGCACTGTTCACAACAGCAAAGACTTGGAACCAACCCAAATGCCCACCAATGATAAAATGGATAAAGAAAATATGGCACATATACACCACAGAATACTATGCAGCCATAAAAAAGGATGAGTTCATGTCCTTTGCAGGGACATGGATGAAGCTGGAAAACATCATTCTCAGCAAACTGACACAAGAAGAGAAACCAAACACCACACGTTCTCACTCATAGGTGGGAGTTGAACAGTATGAATGCATGGACACAGGGAGAGGAATATCACACACTGGGGCCCATCTGGGGCAGGGGGAGGGATAGCGTTAGGAGAAATATGTAATGTAGATGACGGGTTGACGGGTGCAGCAAACCACCACGGCACATGTATACCTGTGTAACAAGCCTGCACGTTCTGCACCTGTACCCCAGAACTTAAAGTATAATTTAAAAAAAAATCATTATAAAGTCAAGAAAAAAAGCCTAACCCAAGAGGATAACCTTTAGAAGCTTATACTCCTGGACAAAGGCAGAACTTACAGCTCTTACTAAGAAATTTCCAGATCCTACCCAGGATCCTACAGGTTTTACTAAGGGGTTTAGCCTAATTGTAAGGACTCGTGAACCTGGCTACTCAGATGTGTATCAGCTGGTTCATGTGTTAGTATCTGGAAAAACAAAAGTGAGGGAATCATTATCAAAGGATGACTGGAAAGCTTCATTAAGCAATTTTCATAAAGAAAAAGGGGAAGATCAAGAAAGAACTTGGGAACTAGCAAATTGTTTAGCACAAGCAATTTCCCAGATATTTCCTAAGACCACTGACTTGTCTAAAGTCCAGCAACGTAAACAAAGAGCAAATGAGACTGTGATGGACTATTTTGAAATATTTGAGATGGATTTTAAACAATATTTGTGAATGAACAAAGGAAGTCTAAGGAATCATCAGAATGATTCTTTATTAAATTCAATCTTCTTTCATGGACTGGATGAGCAATTGGCCAAGGTGCTCAAATTGCACCAAATAATTGGGATTCTGTGCACACTTCAGAACTGGTGAATCTTGCTGATAAATTGGCCAGCGTTACAGAGCAGAAGAAAGATTAAAAAGCCATGAAAATCATGAATTTTCAACCTCAGCAACTTACTGGTCAATTTATCTGATCTAAACAGAAGTCTCCCTTTCAAAAGGGGGTCCCGAAGACATCTAAAGATGTTCATTATTATTGCAAGAAAATAAGACATCTAAAGAAAAATTGCAAAAAGTTGAAATGGGTACAGAAACAAAAAGAAAAAGAAAAAAGAGAAGAGGAATGGGGGACTCTAAGGAGATGAAGAGAGCTTTCCCCTGTCTTTTAAGCAACACTCTTGGGGAAGTGGAGCTGTATACAAATGGAGAAAAAAATTGAAGGTATTAGTTGACACAGGATCTATCCTTTCTGTTCTCAACCCTTCCTTGTTAAAGAAGTTGCTTCCTTAGAGAGTCAAACAGTTCAAATGACAGGGGTATCTAGTCAACCAATGACTGTATCCAAATAAAAACTTCTGCCTTTCCAATAGGATATTTAGATGGACATTCTTTTCTTTTCTTTTCTTTTCTTTTCTTTTCTTTTCTTTTCTTTTCTTTTCTTTTCTTTTCTTTTCTTTTCTTTCTTTCTTTCTTTCTTTCTTTCTTTCTTTCTGTCTTTCTTTCTTTCTTTCTTTCTTTCTTTCTTTCTTTCTTTCTTCTTTCTTTCTTTCTCTTTCTTTCTTTCTTTCTTTCTTTCTTTCTTTCTTT
>NW_016107366.1:9082063-9096122 GCF_001604975.1 Cebus imitator | reverse complement strand
TTTGAGACAGAGTCTCACTCTGTCACCCAGGCTGGAGTGCAGTGGCACTATCTCGGTTCACTGCAACCTCTGCCTCCCAGGTTCAAGTGATTCTTCTGGCTCAGCCTCCTGAGTAGCGGAGACTACAGGCACACAACACCACACCCGGCTAAATTTTGTACTTTTAGTAGAGACAGGTTTTCACCATATTGGCCAGGCTGGTCTCGAATTTCTGACCTCGTGATCAGCCTGCCTCGGCTTCCCAAAGTGCTGGGATTACAG
The DNA here is from genome assembly GCF_001604975.1 of Cebus imitator. Classification (NCBI taxonomy): domain Eukaryota; kingdom Metazoa; phylum Chordata; class Mammalia; order Primates; family Cebidae; genus Cebus; species Cebus imitator. The sequence continues at coordinate 9,095,861 of NW_016107366.1, read as the reverse complement.
GCGTGAACCACCGTGCCTGGCTGGACATTGTTTTCTTTTGGTACCTTTTGCACCAGTACATTTTATAGGAAGAGATTTTCTGAAGCTTTATAATGTTCATATTTTCTTCTCAAAAAGGGGAGAAATGTTTTTTGAAAATGACTGAAAGAGGGTTGACTGAAAATGATAAATCAGGAAGTTTAGATCAAATGATCATCAAAATTCAATAAAGTAGTAAGACAAAAAAGAACTTGATGCTTTATTACACCAAATCCCTGACTGTTCACGGCTCCAATTGTCTACTGACATAGGGAAAATTTTAACAGCTACTCCAATACAGGTGGATCCAAATAAACCACTTTCCAATACTGAATACTATTCATTAAAACAGGAAGCCATAATAGGAATAAAACCAATAATCAAAAATTTCATTGATTAAAAAATGATTATTCCTTATAATACTCCCATCCTTCTAGGACCAAAACCTAATGGGAGAGGATAGAGATTCATACAAGATTTGAGAGCCATTAAAAATATTGTCATTCCCTGTCACTCAGTAGTTCCAAACCCTCACACTAGTTTATCTAATATACATGTAAGCAGTAAATATTTAACTGCAATTGATTTATGCAGTGCTTTTTTTTTTTTTTTTGGAGACAGAGTTTGGCTCTGTTGCCCAGGATGGAGTTGCTCACTGCAAACACTGACTCTGGGGTTCAAGCAATTCTTCTGCCTCCTGAGTAGCTGGGATTACAGGCACGTGCCACCATGTCCAGCTAATTTTTGTATTTTTAGTAGAGAGGGGGTTTTACCATGTTGGTCAGGCTGGTTTCGAACTCCTGACCTTGTGATCCACCCTCCTTGGCCTCCCAAAGTGCTGGGATTACAGACATGAGCCACCGCGCCCAGCTATGCAGTGCTTTTTTAAATATAAGTTGATCCTAACAGTCAATATTTGGTTGCCTTTACCTGGAACACCAGTATATCTAGACTGCTACTCCTCAAGGTGACACTGAAAGCCCAACTTATTTTCCACAAACATTAAGAGCTGGCCTGGATGAGCTAAATTTTTAAGGAAATTCCACTCTACTTCAGTATGTGGATAATCTCTTGGTATGCTCCTTTAGTCTGCATGATTGTAAAAATGACTCCCTTAGTTGGTACCATTCCTGTTGAAACTATTCCAAACAATACAGAAAGAGGGAATCCTCCCTAACTCTTTCTATGAGAACAACATCATCCTGATACCAAAATCTGGCAGAGACACAACTAGAAAAGAAAACTACAGGCCAATATCCATGATGAACATGGATGCAAAAATCTTCAATAAAATACTGGCAAGCAGAATCCAACAGCACATCAAAAAGCTTATCCAACACAATCAAGTAGGCTTCAGCTGGGAGAAGCAAGGCTGGTTCAATATATGCAAATCTATAAATGTAATCCACCACATAAACAGAACCAAAGACAAAAACCACATGATTATCTCAATAGATGCAGAGAAGGCCTTTGACAAAATTCAACATCTTTATGCTAAAAACTCTCAATAAACTAGGTATTGATGGAACATATCTCAAAACAATAAAAGCTATTTACGACAAATGCATGGCCAATATCATACTGAATGGGCAAAAATTAGAAGCACTCCCTTTAAAAACTGGCACTAGACAAGGATGCCCTCTCTCACCACACCTATTCAGTATAGTATTGGAAGTTCTAGCAAGAGCAATTAGGCAAGAAAAAGAAATAGAGTGCACTCAATTAGGAAAAGAAGTCAAATTGTCCCTATTTGCAGATGACATGATCATATATTTAGAAGACCACATTGTCTCGGCCCCAAACTTCCTTAAGCTGATAAGCAACTTCAGCAAAGTCTCAGGATACAAAATCAATATGCAGAAATCATACGCATTCTTGTACACCAATAACAGACAAACAGAGAGCCAAATCATGTGCAAACTCCCATTTACATTGCTACGAAAAGAATAAAATACCTAGGAATACAATTAACAAAGGAGGTAAAAGATCTCTTCAGGGAGAACTACAAACCACTGATCAAGGAAATAAGAGAGGACACAAACAGATGGAAAAACTTTCCATGCTTATGGTTAGGAAGAATCAGTATTGTGAAAATGGCCATACTGCCCAAAGTAATTTATAGATTCAATGCTATCCCCATCAAGTTGCCATTGACCTTGTTTACAGAACTGGAAAAAACCACCTTAAACTTCATATGGAACCAAAAGAGAGCCCACATAGCCAAGACATTCCTAAGCAAAAAGAACAAAGCCAAGGCATCATGCTACCGGACTTCAAAATATACTACAAGGCTACAGTAATCAAAACAGCATTATACTGGTACCAAACAGAGATATAGACCAATGGAACAGAACAGAGGCCTCAGAAGCAACACCACACATCTACAACCAACTGATCTTTGATAAACCAGACAAAAACAAGCAATGGGGAAATGATTGCCTGTTTAATAAATGGTGTTGGGAAAACTGGCTAGCAATGCGCAGAAAGCAGAAACTGGACCCCTTACTGACACCTTACATTAAAATTAACTCCAGATGGATTAAAGATTTAAACATCAGAACTAACACCATAAAAACCCTAGAAGAAAACCTAGGCAAAACCATTCAGGACATAGGCATAGGCAAGGACTTCATGACTAAAACACCAAAAGCATTGGCAACAAAAGCCAAAATAGGCAAATGGGACCTAATTAAACTTAAGAGCTTCTGCAAAGCAAAAGAAACAATCATTAGAGTAAACTGGCAACCAACAGAACGGGAAAAATTTTTCGCAATTTACCCATCAGACAAGGGCTAATATCCAGAATCTACAAAGAACTAAAGCAGATTTACAAGAAATAAACAAACAAACCAATTCAAAAGTGGGCGAAAGATATGAACAGACACTTTTCAAAAGAAGACAAATATGCAGCCAACAAACATGAAAAAATGTTCATCATCATTGGTCATTAGAGAAATGCAAATCAAAACCACATTGAGATACCATCTCACACCAGTTAGAATGGTGATCATCAAAAAATCTGAATACAACAGATGCTGGAGAGGATGTGGAGAAAAAGGAACACTTTTACACTGTTGGTGGGAGTGTAAATTAGTTCAACCATTATGGAAGACAGTGTGGTGATTCCTCAAGAATCTAGAAATAGAAATTCCATTTGACCCAGCAATCCCATTACTGGGTATATACCCAAAGGATTATAAATTGTTCTGTCATAAAGACACATGCACACGTATGTTCACTGTGGCACTGTTTACAATAGCTAAGACCTGGAACCAACCTAAATGCCCATCTATGATAGACTAGACAAAAAAAAATGTGGCACATATATACCATGGAATACTAGGCAGCCATAAAAAACGATAAGTTTGTGTCCTTTGTAGAGACATGGGTGAACCTAGAAACCATCATTCTCAGCAAACCGACACAAGAACAGAAAACCAAACATTGCATGTTTTCATTTATAGGCGGGTGATGAACAATGAGAACACTTGGGTACAGGGAAAGGAACAACACTCACAGGGCTAGATGGCGGGGGTGGAGGGAATGGGAGGGAAGGGACAGCGGTGGGGGGGCGGGGAGGAGGGGGAGGGATAACACCGGGAGAAATGCATGACATAGGCAACAGGAGGTCGGGGGATGGAGACAGCAAATCAACATGGTATGTATGTACCTATGCAACAATCTTGCAGGATGCAGGACATGCACATGTACCCCAGAGCCCAAATACAATTAAAAAAAAAAAAAAAGACTCCCTTTATCTGCTGGGACAATTAGCAAACAGAGAACACAGGTGTGTGCAGAAAAAAAACAATTTTGCTTAATGGAAGTAAAACATTTGGGACATTTAATTTCTAAAGAGGGACAACATATAAATCTGGATTGAGTTACTGGAATTCTTGCATATCTCACTCCAAAAACTGAAAGGCAGCTCCGGGATTTTTTTTTTTTTAGATGGAGTCTTGTTCTGTTGTCCAGGCTGCAGTGCAGTGACACAATCTTGGCTGACTGCAACTTCTGCCTCCTGGGTTCAAGCGATTCTCCTGCCTCAGCCTCCTGAGTAGCTGGGATTACAGGCATGCACCACCATGCCCAGCTAATTTTTATATTTTTAGTAGAGACGGGCTTTCACCATGTTGATCAGGCTGGTCTCCAACTTTTGACTTCATGATGCGCCCGCCTCGGCCTTCCAAAGTGCTGTGATTACAGGCATGAGCCACTGCGCCTGGCCAGCTCTGGGATTCTTAAGCTTACCTGGCTACAGCTGTAGGTGGATTCCCAATTTTTCTCTCATGGTACAGCCTTTATATACATTATTAAAAGAAGACCAACTTGATTCTATACAGTGGACAATTCAAGAAATAAAGGAAAATTTTACAAGAGCCCCTGCTTTGGGCCATCCAAATTATCAGCTGTCATTTTTCCTTTTTGTTTATAAAAAACACGATAGCACCCTGTGTATTCTGACCCCAAAACACAAGAGACAAGATAGACCTATTGACCATTATAGTCAGCAGTGACACCCCATACGGCATGAGCTTCCCCCTTGTCTGAGACCTATTCTCACGGCTGCAGGCTTCTTAAGGCCACTCAGGCAATTGTAATGCAGGCTGCTTTAACTGTATATGCACCTCATTCTGTAGACGCTCTTCTAAACTCACAATGTATGCAACACTTTTCTGTTAACAGGTTGGCTTCTTATAAAATGCTTTTACTCTCTGCTCCACATATTATCCTCCCTCACTGTAATACTCTTAATCCCACAACAACTGATGAGATGCCTCATGACTGTACTTCACTAACAGAACAGCTTTTGATGCCCAGACAGGATTTACAGGAGACACTGCTGTAAAATGCCGATGTTATCTGGTTCACAGATGGATTGTATCTGAAGGGTGAATTTGAAAAATACTGAGCAGGCTGGGCTATTGTGTCTCTTGTGGACATTATAGAGAGCAATCCCTTGCCTAAAGTAGAATTAGCACAGTGAGCTGAGTTAATAGTGCTCCCCAGAGCTTGTCAACTGGCCAGAATCAAATGGCTAATGTTTACATTGACAGCTATTCTGCTTTGGGGGTAGCTCATGATTTTGGAATGTTGTGGAAACAGCAAGGCTATTTCACCTCCTCCGACGTGGTATTAACATGGCTCTCAAGTTTCTGATCTTTTAGAAGCCATCCAATTAACAATGACCAAAATAATAATGGACTATTAATAAGCCCTTTAATAACAGTCCTGGAAATTTCCAACTTCGCTCTCTGAAGAGTAAAAGAAATCATTTTGCTAATGCAATAGCAAAAAAGTCTGCATTAACACTGATATCAAATAAAACTAGCTAGGTGGCTATATTTGAAATGCGCTCCATTGAAAAGGAACTCCAAGGGGCTCAAGAAAAGGCTTCAGAGAGGGAAAAGCAGATATGGTTAACAAAAATGGGGGTGCTTTTTCTCCACTTGAAAATTATGGTGGCCGGGCATGGTGGTTCAAGCCTGTAATCCCAGCACTTTGGAGGCCAAGGCAGGCGGATCATCTGAGATCAGAGTTCAAGACCAGCCTGACCAACATGGCGAAACCCCGTCTTAAAAAAAAAAAAAAAAAAAGAAAATTATGGTATGGACCCAATGACAGACCAGTTTTCCCTTTGGAATTTCAACTTTCTATGTCACAACATGTCTATGAGCTCACTCACTGGGGACCTAAAAAAATGATTGCCTGAGGAAAACAATATTATTGGAAATTCTCAACCACAATTGCTCATAGACTTTATGCTAAATGTCCAGTTTGTCCTAAACCTAATCCAGGAAAGTGTCTTCACAGATTTCAAAGGCATTTCCCTTTGCCTGCTGGACCTTTCAATATATGGCAAGTGAAATTTATCCAGCTACCATATGTGCTGGTTACAATTTGTATGTTCACTCATTGGAGTGAAGCATTTCCTTGCAGAAGAGCCACAGCACATGTAGTAGAAAAACATTTGTTGCCGGGCGCGGTGGCTCAAGCCTGTAATCCCAGCACTTTGGGAGGCCGAGGCAGGTGGATCATGAGGTCAAGAGATCGAGACCATCCTGGTCAACATGGTGAAACCCCGTCTGTACTAAAACTACAAAAAATTAGCTGGGCATGGTGGCGCGTGCCTGTAATCCCAGCTACTCAGGAGGCTGAGGCAGGAGAATTGCCTGAACCCAGGAGGCGGAGGTTGCGGTGAGCCGAGATCGCACCATTGCACTCCAGCCTGGGTAACGTGAGTGAAACTCCGTCTCAAAAAAAAAAAAAAAAAAAAAAAACATTTGTTGCAGTGGATCATTCCCTCTTGGGGAATTCCTTCCAAATTACATTGCAATAGGGGAACTTATTTTCCTGGAGAGACAGTCCACTCAGTTAGTAAAATCTGGCACATTTTCCAACATTTTCATCTTGCATATCCTCCACAGTCTTCTGAATTGGTGGAATGAAGAAACGAAATAATAATAATCCAGCTTTAATGAGAGCTTTTTATATTATATGGCCCAAGGCCCTTCCACTGGTGTCACTCAACCTAAGAGCAACTCCTTTCAGAAAACATCAATTATCTCATGAAATAACTGCAGGGTGACCTATGAAATTGGATGTTGGTTTATATAAACCAACTATACTGAAAGGAGATGTACTCCATCATTGTCAAAGCTTAACTAAACGTCTTTTCCAAAAAGAAATTGATAAAACTTACTTTAACAGTGTGCTCCTAGGAGATGAAGATCTCAAATACCACAATCTCCAGCCAGGTGACTCTGTTTATTGGAAACAGACATCAACTAAAGGCTTGCTTCAACTTCATTGGAAAGAGCTTAGCAGGTATTGTTGACTAATCACTGTGAAGCTAAACTTGAAGGAGTTGACTCCTGGATTCACATTTCTCACTTAAGAAAAGCTCCAATAGCCATCATTGATGGGCATTTGGGTTGGTTCCAAGTCTTTGCTATTGTGAACAGTGCTGCAATAAACATGCATGTGCATGTTTTATAGTAGAGTGATTTATAATCCTTTGGGTATATACCCAGTAATGGGATTGCTGGATAAAGAAAATGTGGCACATATACACCATGGAATACTATGCAGCCATAAAAAAGGATGAGTTGATGTCCTTTGCAGGGACATGGATGAAGCTGGAAACCATCATTCTCAGCAAACAAACACAAGAACAGAAAACCAAACATTGCAGGTTCTCACTCATGTGTGGGAGTTGAACAGTGAGAACACATGGACACAGGGAGGGGAACATCACACAATGGGGTCTGTCGGGGTGGGGGAGGGAGGAGAGATAGCATTAGGAGAAATACCTAATGTAGATGATGGGTCGATGGGTGCAGCAAACTACCATGGCGCATGTATACCTATGTAACAAACCTGCACATTCTGCACATGTACCCCAGAACTTAAAGTATAAACAAACGAACAAACATATCCTTTGCAACTATTAAAACTTATGAGGAAACAAAAAAAGAAATGAAAAGAAAAGCTCCAACACCTAAATTGACTTTTTAAATTTTTTTGAGACGGTGTCTCTCTCTGTTACCATGCCGGAGTGTAGTGGCACGATCTCAGCTCACTGCAACCATCACTTCCCCAGTTCAAGTGATTCTCCTGCCTCAGCCTCCCGAGTAGCTGGGACTACAGGTGCATGCCACCACAACTGGCTAATTTTTGTATTTTTAGTAGGACGAGGTTTCACCAGGTTGGCCAGGATGACCATCTCCTGACCTCATGCCCCGCCCACCTAGGCCTCCCAAAGTGCTGGGATTACAGGTGTGAGCCACTGCACCTGGCCACATAAATGGACTTCTAAGTCCACCAGAGAATTGAAGATCTCTAAGATTTCCAACTCCTCCGAGGATGGGAAGAGACAACATCTGAGTAGACAGCATTTCCCAAGATACCAGACCAGGTCTGTACTCATGTTGAATTTCTTCTGCATATACCTTTTGTTTTTGCATTTTTCTGTCATGATGAGTAGCTAATAACATCTTCTCCTTTGTTTTGATCCCCATTCCTCTTATTGGGAAATCACTTATCTAACTTATATGGAAGTAGAACAAACCTTTTTTTTTTTTTTTCAATATCAGGAGGATATTGGAACCCTGACGTTGACTTCTTGGAAATAATTTGATGTTCCTATAGGCTACGGCATCTTCTTTTCATGCATAATATACTACTAGGAGCCCAATTTTAAGAAATACATACAGAAAATTCTTCTCAATTCCATACCTGGTTGGACAGTTTTTAATAGCTCACTGTATGACTGTGAATCTAGATGATCAATTACTACCCGAAGTCCTTGAGATATTGAAAACAGTTGCAGCTTGTGTGCCTTACCACAGTATCTCTAGCCCTAGAGGTCAGAGTCTTTGTTTTTGTGGCTGTAGGTCTATGAAACATTCTAATGAAACTGGGAATCATAAATTGGGAATTACCCGGTGATATGGTTTGGCCTGTGTCCCCACCCAAATCTCATCTTGAATTGTAATCCCCACCTGCAGAGGGAGGGACCTGATGGGAGGTGATTAGATCATGGGGGTGGTTTCCCCCATGCTGTTCTTGTGATAGCGAAGGAGTTCTTAAAAGAGCTGATGGTTTCAAGTGTGGCACTTCCTCACTCTTTCTCTCTCTCTCTTCTGCCACCATGTAAGATGTGCCTTGCTTCCCCCTCACCTTCCGTCATGATTGTAAGTTTCCTGAGGCCTCACCAGTCATGCAGAACCATGAGTCAATTAAACCTCTTTTCTTCATAAATTACCCAGTCTCAGGTATTCTTTATAGCAGTGTGAAACTGATATTCTCCAGTGATATTCTCATCCAGTTGGTGGATAAGAATACCACAGGAGGATAATTTGGAATTTCAACCAGGGAGAATGTGAAAAGCTCTATGGTATATCCAAACTAAACTATATCTAGGGGTAACTACCACCTATCTCACCCTAACTTGGAACACCCAACATATTTGTGTTCATTACCTGTACCTAAATTGCATTCTGTGCCATTGTTCAATGGCAACAACACATTTGGTGGATAAAACAGCACTGGCCAACTAAGGTAAAAAGAAATTTAGGTGCAATAGGGGAATGACATTAGGACAAGTTAAAAATGTATTTTATGAAAGAAGACATTCACAAGAAAAGTTGATACTTACCAATCAAAATAGATTAGAAGAAATGCTCTTTCAGAAGGAAAGTGAGGATCAGGAAGCTGCATGGAAAGATAATGACACTATTGTTAAGTGGGTAAGTCAAACTGCTCGACTAATGAGGGACCACATCAAAACCTAGCAATGAGAAAGAGCATGCGTCCAAACTCAACAAGGTTTATTGACCATGCTATTCCAAATGGAAACAAATGCCTCTAAAACATGGCCAACCAGTTTGGATACAGAAGCACAAGGCATGCATTTATGGAAAATAACAAACTCTCTTGTTCCTGGAAAATTACTACCAGGGTGTGTTGCCTAATTTGCTGCATTCTATGGCTTTAGCACCTGATAAGGTTTGGCTGTGTCCTCACCCAAACCTCATCTTGAATTTAGTTCCCATAATCCCCACAGGTGGTGAGAGGGAGCCAGTGGGAGGTAACTGAATCACGAGGGCAGGTTTCCCCAATACTGTTCTCATGATAGTGGATAAGTCCCATGAGATCAGATAGTTTTATAAATGGGAGTTCCTCTGCACAAGCTCTCTTGCCTGCCACCGTGTAAGACGTCACTTTGCACTTCCTTCACCTTCTGCCGTGATTGTGAGGTCTCCCCAGCCATGTGGAACTGTGTGTCCATTAAATCTTTTTCTTTATAAACTACCCAGTCTTGGGTACGTCTTTATTAGCAGTGTGAGAGAGAACAGACTAACATAACACCCCATATATGTAATCACCAGACATATTACATAGTAAGCTAGTAGAAATAGGGATTAATTTAGCAATACGTACATTCTCCCAATGGGCAGTTGATGGACCGTATTAAATAATAATACTTGGAATCCAATTTCAGTTCTAGATTGTAAACACATTCAGGGAGGATAGTACTGTCCTGTTAGCTTTGGAATCCTGAAATCATGGAAGCATGACCTCTAAGTTCTACCCCTATTCAAAATAATATATGGAGCCCAGGCAACATAAGACAACCTTGTCTCTACAAAAAAAAAAAAAAAAATTAGCTGGGGGTGGTGGCCCATGCCTGTAGTCTCAGCTACTCAGGAAGCTGAAGCGGTAGGATCACTTGAGCCTGGGAGGTCGAGGCTACAGCGAGCTGTGATCACACCACTGCACTCCAGCCTGGGCAACAGAGCAAGACCCTGTCTCAAAAACAAAACAAAATAATACATGGTGTATGGGAAAAGAATGCTTTTGTTGGGAAGAGAAAAAATGAGATTGTAACCATTCTAGATCTTAGGTGTAACCAGACAATATTTGATTTAAATTGTACTGCCATTTGATGCAATATGCGGTTCATAGAGATGTTACTTTTAGGACAAAATAACACTTATGATCACAATATGTGGCATTATTATGACATTGATAATAAAAATATTTTTAAATTAAAACTCAGTTCACCTCAAGTTATATTTCCAGCAAAAAAAAAAAAAGAATGGCTGGAGGAGCAATTAGATAAATCATCAATTCACTTCTAAGTGAATACACTAAAAAAACATAAGGTACAAATACAAACAACAAAAGGGGAGGAAAATTATTAGATTAGTCTTAAGACTATCAAAACGTAAGTTCAAGGTTTACGTTGTTTCTTTTCTTCATTGTCTTCACCTCAAAGGACTTCTTAGTTGTCCACACCATTATTATTATTTTCTAGTGTGTCTATGTTACAAATGTTATAAATACTGCAAAAATTGGAAATGTCACTGAAAGAACAGAAATCCAGCCAAAATTGTTAGTTCATTGATCTGAACTAACAGCTGTGGCACGTATGTAAGAGTGGTCTTCTGATGACTGTTTTGTCTAACATATTCTTCCCTATTTCTGATCGACTGAGGAAGTGCTTTCTGTTTAAATTTTTTGTTTTTTGTTTTTTTGAGACAGAGTTTCACCCAGGCTGGAGTCCAGTTGTGCTATCTCAGCTCACTGCAACTCTGCCTCCCAGGTTCAAGCGATTCTCCTGCCTCAGCCTCCCAAGTAGTTGGGAATACAGACACCTGCCACCATGCCCAGCTAATTTTTGTATTTTTAGTAGAGACAGGGTTTCACCATGTTGGCCAGGCTGGTCTTGAACTCCTGACCTCAGGAGATCCACCTGCCTTGGCCTCCCAAAGTGCTGGGATTACAGGCGTGAGCCACTGCGCCTAGCCTTATTTTAAATTTTTTCAATCCTAAAGAACCAAGGTTTATAAAATACACCAAATTGTATATTCTTCTTCCCAACTCCTCAAGGCTCTTCAGCAATATGGTTGACCATGCAACACATCATCACATCTGAGGAACAGCTCCTAAGGAAATGATTCTGATTGCAATGATCACGCCTTTTCTCCATAACATGAGGAGCTAGTATCATGACAGGAGAGCCTCTGGCATTCTGAAAGGAAATACAGGAATTTTCGCATCCTTGCTGACAAACCAAATGACACAATTTCGTATAGGAGTGAAAAATAGAAGAAGGGCATTTCAAAATTCCAATTAGATCCCCTATGCTTTGTAATTCCAAGCAAAGGGGACCTGTCCCCTTCAAATCCTTCAGATATATTATTTAGTTTTCAAAGTCCTCCTTTGGAGAATTTTAACCGAAAGGGAAAAATTGTCAGAGAAAAAGAAAATCTGAAAGACAAAGCTTTAAAACACAGCTCAAGATGGTTGCAGGTTGGACAAATGGGTACTGCTACAAGGCCTAAAGCTGAACTAAAGCTGAAGCCTCGCCTGCTGGGGTGGAGTCTGTCAAATATGTCACTGGCATTACTCCTTGCAACCTTGCCTATCAGATGAAGCACAAAGGCAGGATAGAATCCATCTCCCCTCTCCAGACCCTTTGACCCCTACATACGCCGTAACTTTTTACCCTACAGATGTTAACTGTACATTTCTTTATGCATAATGTCAGCAAGCACCAATCAGAATCATAAATGTCACCTTTCCTTCACCGCCCCTGCAGAGACAGGAAGTGACTCCCTCTTGGGTTCAAACATGCCGTGTTGTATTCTGATGAGCCCCAGTCCTGCAAATGCCTTCTGATTCTTAATTTACTATTCCTAGTGTAAGAACATGACGGTCTCCATGTCATCACACAAATCATAAGCCATGGTGCATATAACATTCTTGCCTGTTCTGGAGGCTGCCTTTCATTGTCTTGCTGGACACACATGCCCTTTCCCTATGGTATGTAAGCCCTGGGTCAGAGGAGGAACAGTGCGGAGATCTATCTACTGTCTTGCAGCTAAAATCCCAAGACCACACTTCTGTCTGTAAGTCTTCCCCCACTAAAACACACTAAACCAAAAAACTGAATTTGTTTGCCTCCTTTTCTGGTTTCCAGCAACTTTGGCATCTGGGGGTCATTTTGCATATAAGGCCCTTTCATGGAACAACCCCCTTCTCCCATTTTCTTCTTTTTTATTTTTGTTTGTTTGTTTTGTTTTGAGACAGGGTCTCACTCTGTCACCCAGGCTGGAGTGCAGTGTCTCGATCTCAGCTCACTGCAACCTCCGCCTCCTGGGTTCAAGCCATTCTCATGCCTCAGCCTCCCGAGTAGCCAGGACTACGGGCACATGCCACCATGCCCAACTAATTTATGTATTTTTAGTAGAGACGGGATTTCACCATCTTGGCCAGGCTGGTCTCAAACCCCTGGCCTCAGGTGATCCACCCACCCTGGCCTGCCAAAGTGCTGGGATTATAGGTGTGAGCCACTGCCCCCGGCCCCTTCTCCCATTTTCTATATGACAAAATGTATAAAGACTGTGCCTCATGTAACTCTCTAGGTCCATTCTCTGTTTGTGCTGAGTCTGTGCTCCTATGCTATAGTCCTCCTACTTGGCTCAGAATAAAAGTAACTTTGACTTCTTTAAGTATGATAGTGCCTGTGATTTTGGCAGTTGGGTCAGCATGCCCTCCTGTGCCTGGCTTATTTTACTTAGCATAATGTTCTCCAGGTTCATCCATGTTGCAAATGACGGGATATCCCTCTCTTTTTTAAGGCTAAATTAATATTACATTCGATATAGGTATACCACACTTTGTTTATTCATTTAGGGACATTTAGGTTGATTCCGTATTTTGGCTATTGTGAATCATGCCGCGATGAACGTGGGAGTGCCAATATCCTTCAGAATGCCGACTGCATTTCCCTTGGATATACACCCAGAAGTAAGCTTGCTGAACCATATGGTAGCTCTGTTTTTAGTTTTTTGAGGCACTTCCAAACGGCTGTACTAATTTACATTCCCACCAACTGTGTACCAGTGTTCCCATTTCTCCACATCCTCACCAACACTTGTCTTTCGTTTTTTGCTTATTTATTTGTGTTTGAGCCAAGGTTTTGTTCTGTTGCCCAGGCTGGAGTGCAGTGTTGTGATCAGAGCTCACTGTAGCTTCAAACCTCGATTCAAGCAATTGTCCCTCAGCCTTCCAAGTAGCTGAGACTACAGGCATGCACCACCACACCCAACTAATTATTTTTATTTTTTGTAGAGAAGAGGGCTCGATTTTTTGCCAGGCTGGTCTGGTATGCCCTGCTTCAAGTGATCTTCTTGTTTTGGTCTCCCAAAGTGCTAGGATTAAATGTATGAGCCACCACACCTGGCCTTGTCTTTTTTTTTTTTTTTTT
>NW_016107366.1:9080392-9082048 GCF_001604975.1 Cebus imitator | reverse complement strand
CTGTCACCCAGACTGGAGTGTGGCGACCTGATCCCAGCTTACTACAACCTCCACCTCCAGGGTTCAAGCTATTCTCCTGCCTCAGCCTCCCAAGTAGCTGGGACTACAGGCATGCACCACCACTAATTTTTGTATTCTTAGTAGAGACGGGGAATCTTATCATGTTGGCCAGGCTGGTCTTGAACCCCTCCCAAAGTGCTGAGGTTATAGGTGTGAGCCACCACACTCGGCCACAGCCTTGTCTTTTCAATAATAGCCATTCTAACAGGTGTGAGGTAATATTTCATTGTGGTGTTAATTTGCATTTCCCTGATGATCAGCGATATTGAACATTTTTTCTTATATAAGACAGCCATCTGTATGCCTTCTTTTGAAAACTGTCTATTCATGTCTATGATATTGCAACACATATCTTTGGTCTTAGATCCATTTCCTGGCAGACAACTTCCAAAATCCTTGGCACCTCCAAAGTGGTTCTTATGTGCTAATGGTTGAGGGCTGGAAGCCCCTAGGTAGTGCAGGATGGGAGCAGGTCACCAGAAAGGCAGAACTACAGCAATGGAATTTTCAACTCCACCTCCAACCTCTGGGGATGGGAGAGGGGCTGAAGCTTAAGTTGATCATCAATCATGTCTATCTAATGAAGCTTCCATAAAAACCCAAAAGGACAGAGTTCAGAAAGCTTCCAAGTAGCTGCGTACATGGAGATTCCTGGAGCCTGGCGCACCCAGAGAGGTCATGGAAGCTTGGAGCCCTTCCCACATACTTTCCCCTATCCCTCTCTTCATCTGTATCATTTGTGATATCCCTGATTTAATTTATTTATTTTAGACAATGTTTCACTCTTGTTGTCCAGGTGAAGTGCAGAGGTGCAGTCTCAGTTCACTGCAAACTCTGCCTCCCGGGTTTAAGTGATTCTCCTGCCCCAGCCTCCTGAGTAGCTGGGATTACAGGTGTCTGTCACCATGCTTGGCTAATTTTTGTATTTTTAGTAGAGGCAAGGTTTCACCATGTTGGCCAGGCTGGTCTTGAACTCTATCTCAGGTGACTCCACCTGCCTCAGCCTCCCAAAGTGATGGGATTACAGGCGTGAGCTGCCATGCCTAGCTTGTAATATTCTTTATAATGAACTGGCAAACATAAGCGCTTCCCTGAGTTCAAATTAATCTAACCCAAGAAGGGGATCATGGGAACTCCAATTTATAACCAGTCGGGCAGAAGCATGGGTAACACAACCAGGGACTTGTGATTGGCATCTGAAGTGGGGGTGGGGCAGTCTTGTGGAACTGAGTCCTCATCCTGTGGGATCCACCACTATATCCAGGTAGACAGTGTCAGAACTGAATTAAATTGGGGGACACCCAGGCTGGGCATGATGGTTCACACCTGTAATCCCAGCACTTTAGGAGGCTGAGGTGGGTGGATCACTTGAGGTGAGGAGTTCAAGACCAGCCTTGGCAATGTGGCAAAACCCTGTCTCTACCAAAAATACAAAAATTAGCCAGGCATGGTGGCGTATGCCTGTAGCCTGCAGTCCCAGCTACTCAGGAGGCTGGGGCAAGAAAATTGCTTGAGCCAGGGAGGCTGAGGTTGCAGTGAGCTGAGATGGCACTACTATACTCCAGCCTGGGTGACAGAGCAAGACTCCATCTCAAA
>NW_016107366.1:9071052-9080032 GCF_001604975.1 Cebus imitator | reverse complement strand
TTTTTAGATGGAGTCTGGCTCTCACTCAGGCTGGAGTGCAGTGGCATGATATCGGCTCACTGCAACCTCTGTCTCCTGGTTCAAGCAATTCTCCTGCCTCAGCCTCCTGAGTAGCTGCGATTACAGGTGTGTGCCAACTGGCCCAGCTAATTTTTGTATGGACGGGGTTTCACCATGTAGGCCAGGCTGGTCTCGAACTCCTGACCTCAGATGATCCGTCCACCTTGGCCTCCCAAAGTGCTGGGATTACAAGCATGAGCCACTGCGCCCAACCTGAACTTTTAAAATATATATTGAGGGAGCTGAAAAAGGAAGGGAGATATAACAGAAGCAAGGACCATCCGTCACACAGAAAGTCAATACATGACGTTTGAAGCAAAGGTTGTGAAATCACATCACAAGCTTGTCATTGAGGTAAATCCCAGGGGAAAATGCCTGACAGAATTCAAAGTATTGGCCTTAAAAGTCGGGAGTCCAGGAGCTGGAGCCGGGAGCTGAGAAGGCTTGTGAGTCCGTTTTTGATAAACCTAAACTGTACCATGCATCCTTTACATTTGAAAGTTTTGAAAAGTTAAAGATTAAAACAAATCATAAGAGCCTTGCAGAGCTGTGTTCTCCTCACCAGTCCCCTGCCCGACGACAGCCCCTTGGCAATCCACAGACAGGGCTCCCACTACCACGGTTATCTCAGGCCACAAGCCCCGGTGCCTCCTCCCTCTCATGTGGGAGGTTATGTAACCCATCCAGGGTCAAAAAGGCAGTGGGTGTCAGTCCACAGTCATGGCTCAGGGCTTCTTTGACCGACAGCAGAACAGGGACCTCCTTGGGGTGGAGCCTGTGAGTGCCCTCGTGCTGTAACTCAACCCAGTTCCCCGTTGTGGCTCCACAGGGAGCGCAGAGAAAGTCAGCCCACACCCACGTTCACCTGAGGACACCCGAGTGGGGCAGAGCGGGCCCTCCCTGCTCCACCCCATGCAGGATACATGCCCTGGTCTTTCTGATGCACGCTGCTGCATATTTCAAAATGAGCAAATAAGTACGTTCCTGAACATGGCCAGTGGGGAAGAAAGGATATTATTGCCCTCATTTTGTGGATGAGAAAATTGAAATTAAAAGAGGGTAGTGGGCCGGGCACGGTGGCTCATGCCTGTAATCCTAGTGCTTTGGGAGGCAGAGGCAGGTGGATGACCTGAGCTCAGGAGTTCAAGACCAGCCTGGGCAACATGGTGAAACCCTGTCTCTACTAAAACACAAAAATTAGCCAGGCGTGGTGGCAGGCACCTATAGTCCCAGCTAGTAGGGAGGCTGAGGCCGGAGAATTGCTTGAACCTGGGAGAGGGAAGTTGCCGTAAGCTGAGATTGCACCATTACACTCCAGCCTGGCCAACAGAGTGAAAACTCTATCTCCAAACAAAAAGAGAGAGAGAGAGAGAGAGAGAGAGACGATAGTGACTTGTTCAGGGCACACCACTGATCCCACCCTGATTTGGATGCAGGCCTGACATTAGCACCTGGGTTCTTGGGTCACTGGGGTAAAGCACACTGACTCGGGTTTGTAAAATGTGGGCCAAATAGCAGCTGAGTCACTGCGTTGCTGTGAAGGTCAGATGAGGTCAGGTAGGTATGGGACTCTTGGGAGGGTTGTTGGCACATCCCAACCACAGCACACATTTCAGCCACTAATGGCGATGATGTCAGAGCTGGGAGGGCTAGAGAGATGCCCCAGACCCGGGGTTCAGGCATAGCCTGTTGAGGCTCCCTTGAGAATCCAATGAAAGCAGATGACCCTCTGTTCTGCAGGAAGCCTTAAGACAGTGTCTTGCATGTTAAGACCCTCCTAGGTGCTCTAACATCTTTCATTTCCACAGACGATAAAATGAAGCCTCTGGCTGATATTTCCTTGGATCTGTTTCCCAGCTCAGGAAAGTATTTTGAATTCTGAAGTAGACATCTGGAGCCTGCGACTGAGCAGCCGCCCCACTAGGAAAGGGGAAAGACTTCTGGTTGCCTTCCAAAAAGAAGAGAGAAGGCGCATGTCTCCTCCACGACCTAACAGTACACAGCAAGATAAAATTACCTCCGCAAGCCACTGCAGAAGCAGAGAATAAACTGGACATCCAACTGTCCGAAGGCATGAACATATTTGCAGGCACAAAAATATCTGCAGGCACCTCCCCTGTCCAGACTCAGGCTGGGCCCCTCCATCACACCAGGCCCCACAGCCGAGTGGAAGCCTGCAGGTCAGGAAGGAGGAGCCCTGGCTGCTTTCAACACTTCCATGGTGAAACCATGCAGAGAAGCACTTCTCATATTAATCCATCTAACACACATTCCAAGAGCACCTACTATGTGTAAGGTACACAGTGGAACAGGCAAATGAGCAAACAGAATCTCCACAGGAAGGGGTGAGTGATGGTCCAGCAGTTCTCATACAATGCTGCGGGACAGAAGACACACTCTAGCTGGGAGAGCTGAGCAGGAAGGAACACTGGGGCTTGTTAAAACAGGTGATATTGGAAGTGGCTATATCAAGGTGCCCCAAAGTCAACTCATGACCCTTACCACCAACCTGACCTTTCTCTGCTCAGTGAAAGTTGCCATCATCCATTTCAGTTACATGTCACACCTACCACACTCTCTCTGCATACACGTCTTGGGTCTTGCTGACTTTTCCTCCTCGATGTCCCCACTGTCCACTTCTCACCATCTTTAACTTCTACTTCAGCAACTTCTCCTTTTGTCCACCCTCCAGTCCAATTTCACACTGCAGTCTGAATGACCTCATCTAAGAACAGGTGATCATGGTTAATCCCTTTTGAAAATATTTCAGTGGGCTGGGCATGGTGGCTCATGCCTGTAATTCCAGCACTTATCGAAGCCAAGGTGGGTGGATCACCTGAGGTCAGGAGTTCAAGACCGTCCTGGCCAACATGTCTATACAAAAATACAAACATTAGCTGGGAGTGTTGGCATGCACCGTAATCCCAGCTACTCGGAGGCTGAGGCAGGAGAATCGCTTGAATCTGGGAGGTGGAGGTTGCTGTGAGCTGAGACCATGCCATTTTACTCCAGCCTGGGAGAGTAAGACTCCATCTCATAATACATATATATTTTTTGAGGCGTGGTCTGGGGGAGCTGGGGGGAAATATATATTTCCCCCCAGCTCCCCTGTAGGATGTGTTCTCTTTCTCGCAGTATTTCATGAGAACTTTTCAAGAACAGGGCATAGGAGGCCCCGCTTGGTCTGGCCTAGACCTTTCTTTCTGCCTCGCCTTGCGTAGAAACCCTCCTCATTATCCCCCCTCTGCAGGGACGCCCTGCTTGTCATAGTCCCCAGGCTCCTTCTCATCTCACCTCTTTGCATACGTTCTTCCCTCTCTCTAGCCATGTCCATTTCTCTTCCCCTCTTTGCCTGGATGATGCCCTTCATTATTTATTTTCTGGCTGCCCAGACACTCATTCATTAGAGGTGCTAAAACCTGAGAAAATAAACTGTTGGAAGGATTGTTTGATCAGCTGCTTGGAACTGATGCGTTTTCTAAGGGGCAGGCCTCAATCACCATGGCTGGCAGTCGACTGCTTCCCTAGAATATTGCGTCTGGGTAAATACTAGGCTTTTGCTTTGCTAGTAATTAGGGTGTGCAAATATGGGCCACAGCTGAGTTGTTCAGGCCAGGAAAGAGGAGCCAAGGACTGTCAAAAGAAACCTTCCTTTTTCTAAACCTTCCTCCACAGAATGCTGTTCCTCCTCCAAATAAATGTTAAACTAGTTTTAGTTGAAATTGAGAGCAAAACCCACAAACAATAAAAAGGAAGTCAGGAGAAGCAGAAAAAAAAATGCACAGAAGAATGTGTCATTAAAAGTTAAATATTGTCAGAAAAATAAGAGATGATTGGATGCATAAAACAAGGACATTATGCTATGGCAAAGAAACAATCAGAGAACAAGAAAGAGCTCTTAGAAATTGAAAATGTAGGCTGGGTGCAGTGGCTCACGCCTGTAATCCCAACACTTTAGGAGTCTGAGGCAGGTGGATCACTTGAGGCCAGGAGTTCAAGACCAGCCTGGACAACATGGTGAAACCCTGTCTTTACTAAAAATACAAAAAATTAGTCAGGCGTGGTGGTGGGTGCCTGTAATCCCAGCTACTCAGGAGGCTGAGGCAGGAGAATAGCTTGACCCTGGGAAGCAGAGGTTGCAATAAGCTGGGATCACACCATTGCACTCCAGCCTGGGCAACAAGAGCAAAACTCCCTCAAAAAAAACCTAAAGAAAAAACAAAAAGAAAGAAATTTAAAATGTAATCGCTGTTTGGTCCAGAGCGTGTCAATGCTGTAACAAACCATCACACTCGCAGTGGGTTGTGACTATGAAAGCTTATTTTCATGTTCCCATCACAGTCCCATTCTCCCTCAAGTCATAGAAGGAATCAGCTCCAGGTTGCCATTCAGGGACCCAGGTAACCTCCTTCATGAGGTCTTGCCACCTCCTAGGATATTGAAGTACCCTGCTTCTAGCCAGCAGGTGAAAGAGAGCAGGAAAAGAAAAGAAGGTACAGAAAGGAAATAAAAGCTATTGGGCACCACTGGGGAAGTTAGGGCACCAACTCATTTCTCTGAAAATTGTTAATTAAAGGAAAATAATTAAGCATGTTTTGTGCCTAACTGCATTTTCCGTTCACTAAATAGCCAAAATGAATGAAGGAAAGCTCTTCTATACAGAAGGATTTCATCTACTAAATGCAGAAAAAATATAGAATTAGAAAATCATCATTTTTAAGCCCCTGATAAAGTAACTGATTTGAGCAATGGTTTTCAATGGGTGGCAAAATCACTCAGTGAGACTGATGGAGAACTTTTCAGTGAAGGGTAAGGTTGCCACTGCCTGAACCTAAAGATAGATCTTGGTGTCATTAAAAGCAAGACCATCAGACATCATATGCCTCCAGATGTGATGCATTGGAGACGTACAAGGTACCCCATGAAGCATAAAGAAGCAAGTGACTGTATCCCTAGTGTAAAAACTCTACATGAGAATTGACCTCATTTCTTCAGGAAGTCAACAGCACTGAGAAAAAATATAGGGAGAGGTATTAATTTATGTTAAAATGGAGTTAGAGGCTGGGCACGGTGGCTCATCCCTCTAGTCCCAGCACTTTGGGAGGCCAAGGCAGGCAGATCACTTGAGATCAGGAGTTTGAGGCCAGCTTGGCCAATGTGGTGAAACCCCATCTCTATTAAAAATACAAAAATTAGCTGGGCATGGTGGCCCACACCTGTAGTGCCAGCTACTCAAGAGGATAAGGCATGAGTATCGCTTGAACTGGGGAGATGGAGGTTGCAGTGAGCCAAGATCATGCCACTGCACTTCAGTCTGGGTGACAGAGTGAGACTCCATCTCAAATAATCATCATCATAATAATTTTTAAAAAGTCAACTAATAACATAAGGTGATGAATCTGGAAAGGATGGCAAAAAAGCACACTTCATAAATATGAAGGAATATGAAGAAAACACTTGTATTAGGGTTCTCTAGAAGGACAGAACTAATAAGATACATATACATAAAGGGGAGTTTATTAAGTATTAACTCACACGATCACAAGGTCCCACAATAGGCTGTCGGCAAGCTTGAGGGGCAAGGAGAGCCAGTTCGAGTCTCAAAACTGAAGAACTTGGAGTCCAATGTTCAAGGGCAGGGATCATCTAGCAGGGGAGAAAGATATAGGCTGGGAGGCTCGGCCAGTCTTCCCTCTTCATGTTTTTCTGCCTGCTTTATATTCACTGGCAGCTGATTAGACGGTGCCCACCAGATTAAGGGTAGGCCTGCCTTTCCCAGCCCACTGACTCAAATGTTAATCTCCTTTGGCAACACCCTCACAGACACACCCAGGGTCAGTACTTTGCATCTTCGATCAAGGTGACACCCAGTATTAACCATCACGAGTCCACCCCTTGTCAACTTGAACCCATACACCTCTCCTGAGATCATACATCATCTTCAAATTAAGACAATAAGATGGTCATAATTATGCCTCGAATAATACAACTATCCTTCATACAACTGGAAACCCAGCAATCCCCAACCCAAATATTAGTACATAAAGTTATCAATACTTAAATGCTGATATGAAGTTAGTAAACCTTATGTCACATGATAAAGGAAAAAGAAATAAAACGAAGGTATTTTCTTAGTCCAAGTGTATACATGCACAAGCATCTTTTGAACAAAAAACAAAAAAGGAACTACTATTGATAGTTACTGTCCTTGTTTCTGCAGCTGGTCACGTGGTCGTAGCTGGTATTGATGGCTACCTTCTTCTACTGCCCATTCCGTATTCCCTTTGCCTTCAGACAGCACCTCAGCAGGTCGTGGTCCTTTTTTTTTCTTGATGGAGTGACTCAAGTCTTCATTCCTGGGGGATCTGGACCATTTGTAGTCTTGCCTGGATTGGGCTGTTACAGTTTCCCATTGACCTTAATCAAAGGGCATGGTAATAAGGGATGCCCTAATGGATGTCCTGTATTCCACGCATACTCTTCCTTACCTTTGTTAATGGCGTAGTAGACTGATTTCAACTTGATAGTCCACTTTCCCACTCCATGTTGAGAACTACTTCCACTCGGTGAAAACTTGCACTCATTCTCTAAGTCCCGTGTAATCTGATTCTTCCAGTACACCAAGGCAAGAACCCTGGGATACAGAAAGCCCTCTGTCCTTGTGATATGGCAGAGGGTTTAATCAAGCTGATTAACACCAGCTGCCCATGACTGCAAAGCTAAAAGAGTGCTCTATCACACACACCCACTGGGGCTTCAGGAGCTGTAAGCATTCACCCCTGGATGCAGCTGTGGGGTTGAAGCCCCACAACCTGCCCATGTGCATGCTCCCCCTGGAGGTTTGAGCAGCAGGGTACCAAAGAAGCCAGCCACGCCTCCATTGCAGGCCCTGCGATGGGGATAAGGGAGCTTTTCCCATTTGATTTGTGCTGTGATTCAGTTCCCTGGGTGACCCCGCAGGGAGGCTGGAGGGAGAGAGTTCTCCCAGAGGGATCATCCCATACCCACTTCCACCTAAGAATACCCCATGGGGCAGAGCAGGTCCTCCCTGCTCCACCCCAAGCAGGCCTTGTGCCCTAGCCTTTCTGGGGTGTGCTCCTGCATACTTCAAGCTTTGCCAACATGAGATACTCTGACTCAGGGGTAGGGTCAGGTGGGGAGAAATGAATGAGACCGGGTCAAGCCAACCCAAGCCTATGTACCGAGTTAAGGATATACACATTCACTGGGCAATGGGGCAGAGGATATTAAAGTTTAGATGGCTGGCCCATGGTCTCACAACGGCTGTGGAGTGTGGTAGTGAAGTTCCTGGACTCTGCAGCCAGACTGCCAACCTTTGAGCCTGTTCTACTGTGGATCTGGGCAAGTACTTGACCCTTCTGTGCTTCCACTTTCCTCTGCCAGATGGTGAGGCTAACACACACTACTTTTTTTTTTTTTTTTTTTTTTTTTTTTTTGAGACAGAGTTTCACTCTTGTTGCCCAGACTGGAAAGCAATGGCACGATCTCGGCTCACCGTAACCTCCGCCATCTGGGTTCAAGTGATTCTCCTGCCTCAGCCTCCCGAGTAGCTGGGATTACAGGCTTGTGCCACCATGCCTAGCTAAATTTTTTTGTATTTTTTAGTAGAGACGGGGTTTCTCCATGTTGGTCAAGCTGGTCTCGAACTCCTGACCTTGTGATCCGCCCACCTCAGCCTTCCAAAGTGCTGGGATTACAGGTGTGAGCCGCAGCACCCAGCCAACACATGCTACTTCTTAGGGTTATTATGAGGACTGAATAAGCCAATACCCATGAAAGGCTGAGGACAGAGCCTGGCTTCCCTGCCATCTCCCTGTAACTCACTCCCAGTGTGGGGATGCATCCAAATGGGTGTTCAGAGAGAGCTATGAACTGCTCCAGAAATCAGGAGGAAGGGGACTCCCTGGTTTACATTCTAGAAAGAACAGAGAAGGCTCCTGCTTCCTGCATGACCTCCCCACACACAGTGAGATAAAATTAACTCTGTAAGTCACAGTAGAGGCAGAAGATAAATCCCAGATCATTCTGTCATGAGGCTGAAACAAATTTCTGAAGGCTTCTCTGATCCAGACTCTGACGCAGGGCAGCCTGCAGGTGAGGACCTTTCAGTTGGACAAGCATCATATCTGACCACAAAAGGCAAAGTCAGAGTTTAAACCCAGGTCTGTCTGACGCAGAACTTACACTGCTGGGAGGCAGAGGGCAGAAGAGTGATACAGCTTGGACTTAAAAATAAATTAATGAAGCCGGGCACAGTGGCTCACGCCAGTAATCCTAGCACTTTGGGAGGCCAAGGCAGGTGGATCATGAGGTCAGGAGATCGAGACCAGCCTGGCCAACATGGTGAAACCCCATCTCTACTAAAAATACAAAAATCAGCTGGGCGTGGTGGCAGGCGCCTGTAGTCCCAGCTACTCGGGAGGCTGAGGCAAGAGAATCACTTGAACCTGGGGGGTGGAGGTTGCAGTGAACCGAGATCATGCCACTGCACTCCAGCCTGGGCAACAGAGCAAGACTCCATCTCAAATAAATAAATAAATAAATAAAATAAATTAGTGAAGTAATTTAATTCAATTTTTTAAAAAAGTAAGTTGAAATTACTCCTTGATCCATGGACTCTAGATGGATGCTGTGTTCATAGGCATGAAAACAACATTCATCTCCTATACATCTCCATCAGAGCTGTTGGGTGACCAGGTGCATTGTCACTCAGCAGTAATATTTTAAAAAGCAACTTTTTTTCTATTCAATAAATTTCAGTAAGGTGGGCTTAAAATATTCAGGGCCAGTCACAGTGGTTCACGCCTGTAATCCCAGCACTTTGGGGGGCTGAGTTGGGCAGATCACCTGAGGTCAGGAGTTTAAGACCAGTCTGGCCAAGATGGTGAAACCCTGTCTC